>NC_064852.1:136851480-136951480 GCF_024139225.1 Suncus etruscus | reverse complement strand
TTCTTGGGCTCATATAACCTCCCAAGGTTGAACAAAGATGATTTAGCATATTTAAACTGACCCATCTCTATTGAGGAAATTAAAATGATAATCAAAGCTCTTCCCCTGGGGAAAAAAAAAAAAACTAGACCAGATTGATTAACTACCAAATTCTTTCAAACTTTCCAAGAGAACAGAGAACCAACCAGCCATATTTTTCAGGCTCTTCCAGGAAATTGAAGAAACAGAAACAAAATTACTCCCAAATAGTTTTTACAAAGCTAACATCACCGTGATACTAAAAGCAGACAGATGCCACCAAAAAAGAGAACTGCAGACCAATATCTCTGATGAACACAGATGCAAAGATTCTTAACAAAATCCTAGCAAATAGGATCCAGTACCTCATCAAGAAGGTTATACAATATGATCAACTAGGTTTTATTCCAGAGATGCAGTGATAGTTTAACATATGCAAGTCAATCAGCATAATACACCACATCAACAAAAGGAAAAATAAAACACATATTATTATATCAACACATGCTGAAAAAGCATTTGATAAAAATAATCACATGATCATATCAATACATGCAGAAAAAGCAGTAGATAGGTTCAACACCCATTCATGATAAAAAAAAAAAAAAACACAACTATCCTCTCACAAGATGGGAATGGAAGAACTTTTCTCAGTATTTTCTGGGCCATTTTACTCCAAGCCCATGGCAAATATTATACTCAATAGAGAAAAAGTGAAAGCCTTTCCCCTAAAATCTGGTACAAGATGTCCCTTCGTGCTACTCTTATTCAACATAGTACTGGAAGTGTTTGCCTTAGCAATTAGGCAAGAAAAAGATTATCAAGGGCATCCAGATATGAAAGGAAGAATTCATGTTCTCACTGTTTGCGAATGACATATTATACTTAGAAAAATTTAGCAACTCTTCCAATAAACGTCTAGAACAAAAGCAGTATAGCAATGTAGTAGGATATAAAATTAACATGTAAAAATCAATGGTCTTCTTATATACAAATAATAATAGAGAAAAATAGACATTAAAAAGTATCCCATTCCCAATAGCACCACAGAAACTCAAATACCTTGGTGTAAACTTAATTAAAGTAATGAAGGACCTATACAAAGAAAACTATAAAACACTGCTTGAAGTAATAAAAGAGAATGCAAGGAAATTGAGACATATATCCTATTAATGAATTGGGAGGATTAAAATTATTAAAGCATAATATAATTTAATGCAATCTCTCTAAGAATACCCATGATTTTCTTCAAATAAATGGATAAAATACTCCTGAAATTTATTTGGAAAAATAAACATCTATGAATAAATAAACCAACCTTTAGGATAAAGAAGATAGAAGGCATCACTTTCCCTAAATATAAATTATATTATAAATCAATAGTCATTAAAACAGTATGGTATTGGAATAGAGACAGAACCTTAAATCAATGGAATAAATTTGACTATTCAGAAAATGCCCTCCAGACATACAATTGATAAAGGGACAAGAAATGCAAAATGAAGAAGGAAAGCCTCTTCAAAACATGGTGTTGGTACAACTGTTCAATCACATGCAACAAGGTGAACTCAGACCTCCATCTAACACTATGCAGAAAGGTCAAATCAAAATGGATTAAAGACCTTGATATCAGACCCAAAACTATAAGGTATATAGAAGAAAATATAGATAAAACTCTCCATGACATTGAAACTAAAGGCATCTTCAAAGAGGAAACACCACTCTCCAAACAATGATAGCATAGATAAATAAATGGGACTAGATTAAACTGAGACGCTTCTGCACCTCAAAGAAAACAATAATGAAAATACAAAGGCCACCCAGGCAACAGGAGAAATTATTCACCCAAAACCCATCAAAGAAGGGCTAATATCTAAGATATATAAGGTACTGACAGAACTTAACAAGATCAAAACATCTAACCCCATCAAAAATGAGGAGAAGAAATAAATAGACATTTAATCAAAGAATAAATAAGATGGCCAAAAGGCATATGAAAAAAATTTTTACATCACTGTCACCAGGGAGATGCAAATCAAAACAACAATGAGGTACCATTTCATACCACAAAGACTGGCATACATCACAAAGAACAAGAACAAAATCAGTGCTTGCGGGGGTGTGGGTACTGCAGGTTGTAATACTGTCTAGTCCTGCCTTTCTGGAAAACAATATGGATATTTCTCAAAAATATGGAAATATGATGTAGCAATACCATCAGATTATATTATATATTGATATAAACATAGGTATATGGATATACTCTAGAAACACAAAACCATAAAAGAAAGGTGCCCTCTGCATGCCTATGTTCATTACAGTGCTATTTACAATAGCCAGAATCTGGAAACTATCAGATACCCAACAATTTTAGGCTAAATAACTGTGGCTAAATAAACTATGGTACTATGGTACATTTACACAATGGAATACTACACAGCTGTTAGGTAAAATAAAGTAATGAAATTTGCCTATTCGTGGATGAACATGAAGACTATTATTCTGGGTGAACTAAGTCAGAGGGAAGGGGGAGAGAGGAGAGAGAGAGAGAGAGAGAGAGAGAGAGAGAGAGAGAGAGAGAGAGAGAGAGAGAGAGAGAATCACTTCATTTATCTGTGGAATTAAAGAAAAATAAAAGACAGTATGGTAATACCAGAGACAATAGAAATGAGGGCTAGAAAGGCCAGCCCATGATATGAAGCTTACCAGAAAGAGTCATGAGCACAGTTAAAGAAATAACTACAATAACAGCTACCATGACAATGATAATGAGGGAGAGAGAGAGAGAGAGAGAGAGAGAGAGAGAGAGAGAGAGAGAGAGAGAGAGAGAGAGAGAGAGAGAGAGAAATAGAATGCCTTGCCTGTCTCTATGACAGGGGCTGGGAGAGGAGGGATTTGGGGAATATTGGTGATAGGAAAGTTGAACTGGTGAAGAGGGTTGTACAATTTGACTGAAACCCAACTATAAACATGTTTGTAACCATGGTGCTCAAATAAATTATTTTTTAAAAGGAAATAACAAAGATTCACAGTATATAAATTAACTATTTCCATAGCTTGACTATAACTGAACAAATACTGATAAATTTGGATGACTCTTGAAAAAGTCATCTAGTCTCCTCAGCTGTGATTAATATGATATGGGGGGACACCTTTCAGTACCAACAATAATGTAGCAATATTTATTTAGGGAACAAATATTAATTTAGGGCCTAATTTTTCATTATTCAAATATTTGGACATTTTAGTGTCCCACTCTTAATAAAACAGACTATGAATTATAGCAGCCTTTAATTCCTCCCTCTCTGCTTCTTTCTTCTGCACCTCAACAAGGTATTTCCCTGTTGCTGATGTGGTACTGATGTTCCCGTATTAATGGGAGAGTGCTCAATCCAAAGGTGACTTTTAGACATTTCTGTTTCACTTCATAAATGCGCACACACACACACACACACACACACACACACACACACACACACACGATAGTACCTGGCCTAAATAGTACCTGGTTAAAATTGGGTTCAAAATTTTCTCTGATTCCAGGAAGAATGCCAAAGTGAAAAACAACAGTAACAAATATGGAAGAAAACAGATAAACAAATCAAAGAAGCTAGAGACTTTGTAGAAAAATAAGGTAAACCAGAGAGAGAAGGAGAACTTGTATAAACTTCACAAACTGCATCAACAAATTTTTATTTGTTTTTCGAAAAGGGAAGAGCATAGCAACTCAATGAGGCATTTGAATCTGTAAAGGGGGAGTGAATATTCATGAAGGTTATTTTCCTGAAAGGTCTGTGTTTTAGATGTACAGAGCAAGCAGTCAAGCGGAATCACTTAAAAATCAGGTTTAAAAATCTGGGTTTCCTTCCAAGGGTTTGGTCTAGTGGGAATTTTTACATCTGAGATACTGGGGAAAGCCCTGGAAAACGGAGACAGCTAGGAAAGTGAAGATAATATCTGCTGTTTTGAACAAAGAAGTTACTGTACTGTAGGTAATTTAGCCGTAAGGAGAGCACAGAGTACACAGCATAGACTACAACCACCCCCTGTAAGTGCCATCTCATTTGACCTAGAGCTTGAACAGAGCTGCCGAGTTAAAATGCCCATCAAAATAAAGGTCAAGGGCAAGTAGAAACTACATGTTCCTGATAAGAACATGTTTAGAGAAGCAGCTGGTAATCAAACTCAATGTGAAAAAAAATCAAGAAACAAAAGAAAAAAGAAAGAACAGGAGCCAAAATGTTCATAAAGAAAAAGGGTAAAGAAAAGGCTCTACAGGGATTGGAGTGATGGCACAAGGGTAGGGCGTTTGGCTTGCATGTGGCTGACCCAGGACGGACCTCTGTTCGATCCCCAGGTGTCCCATATGCGCCCCCCCCCACAAGCCAGAAGCAATTTTTGAGTTCATAGCCAGGAGTAATCCCTGAGCGTCACTGGGTGTGGCTCAAAATCAAAAAGGAAGGAAGGAAGGAAGGAAGGAAGGAAGGAAGGAAGGAAGGAAGGAAGGAAGGAAGGAAGGAAGGAAGGAAGGAAGGAAGGAAGGAAGGAAGGAAGGAAGGAAGGAAGGAAGGATGGAAGGGAGGGAAGGAGGGAAGGAGGGAAGAAGGGAAGGAGGAAGTGAGGGAAGGAGGAACGAAGGGAAGAAGGGAGGGAGGGAGGGAGGGAGGGAGGGAGGGAGGGAGGGAGGGAGGGAGGGAGGGAGGGAGGGAGGGAGGGAGGGAGGGAGAAAAAGCTCTACATAGGGCATGGAAAAGATTGTCACCTAAAATGGACGAGTGGAAAAATCCCCACACTCTCCACCATCATGGTCAAAGTCACTTCAGGATGAAGTGATGAACTTCTGCATGTTCTCTTGAGTTCTGTAACGATCTAGAGCAAAACTGGCTTCTGTCATCACTTTTGTATAGAGACCTTGCAAGATAGGAAGCAGAAACCTAGGACAAAGCAGTTGAAGAAGAAAGTTGCAAGGTGGGTCTTTTAGAAGGAGAGGAAAATGTCAGCGGAGGAAAAGTCATTACTTCCAACAATATTTCTCATCATAGGAATGGAATGGGGCGGCGGAAGTTGGAGTATATGCCAGTTGACGCTGAAGCCTTAGTGCAGGGAGGAGGGCATTCACTCCATAAGAATTTTAAGAAAGAGAAATAGAGAAAAAAGTAATAAACATGTCTTTAGACCTCTCACCAAAAGTTTGTCTAATAAGGCATATAATATCAAGATGAAATAGGGAAATAGAGATTCATATTACAGAGATTAAGTTTAACACTGTCAAAATCTTTCAATAATATGAAGAAATTGGTGAAATGACTCTAATCTAAGACATTTATTTGGGGAAGAAACAAGCCTTTATTTTTAACTCCTTCCTCCCACTCACTGAATTTGAACTTTAATGCAATACAGAAACAAACAGGAAGCCCAGAATAATATTAAATCAATCAATCTGCTTTATCCTAATTATAAAGAAGTGCACTGGAAATAAAATATTCCCAGTAGCTTATGAGAACTCATAATGTCACTTTTCTGTTACCATACATGGAAGACTTCTTTTCAACTTTAAATGATAAAAAAATGTTAAGATCATTAAAATTTGTTATTTCTGAAATTTAGAGTAAGCTAAATATGGTCATAATTTTATTTTTTCTTTTTATTAATATATTTAAACACTTTGATTACAAATATGATTGTACTTGGGTTTCAGTCATGTAAAGAACACTCCCCTTACCAATACACCATTCCCATCACCAAAGTCCCAAATCTCCCTCCTCCCCACCCCACCCCCACCTATACTCTAGACAGGCTTTCTACTTCCCTCATTCATTCACATTGCTATGATAGTTCTCAATGTAGTTATTTCTCTAGCTGCACTCACCATTCTTTGTGGTGAGCTTCATGTCGTGAACTGGACCTTCCAGACCCCCTCTCTTTGTCTTTGAGGATTATTGCAAAAATGTCTTTTATTTTTCTTAAAACCCACAGAGGGAGACTATTCTGCATCTACCTCTGTCCCTCTGACTTATTTTACTCTGTATAATAGATTCCATGTTCATCTATACAGAAAAATTTCATGACTTCATCTCTCCTGAGGGCTGCATAATATCCCACTGCGTTTATGTACCCCAGTTTCTTTAGCCATTCATATGTTGAAGGGCATATTGGTTGTTTCCAGAGTCTGGCTATTGTAAATAGCGTGGCAATGAATATAGGTGTGAGAAAGGGATTTTTGAATTGTATTTTTGTGTTCCTAGGGTATATCCCTAGGAGTGGTATAGCTGGATCATATGGGAACTCAATTTCCAGTTTTTTGGAGGAATCTCCATATTGCTTTCCATAAAGGTTGGACTAGAAGACATTCCCACCAGCAGTGAATAAGAGTTTCTTTATTTTCATCAAAATATTCATTTATTATTTAAATAATAAGCTATGAGTTTTAATCTTATATGATTATATACCATATAAATTATAATTGTATGAATTATAAACCAAATTTTAACCAATATATAAGAATTATATAGTTCCTCAAATACGTTAGCAATAAAAATAAATAATTACCATTTGCTTATATAAAAGCAAATGCAAACAAGTTAGGGTTTTGTAATTTAAAATATAATTTTGTTATTTTCCAATGTCTTTTTGATTTTTTCTTTAATATTTTATTTTATAAATAAAGCTGTTCATATGTCAAAGTTCTTCATATGTCATACAATGCTCAACATCCTTCACTAGTGCAATACAATGTCTTTGAAGGAGACATTGGAATGACAAGTGAAAATTCTAGAAATATTTTTGAAAAATAATGTGTTTAAATAAAATAATAATTCACTAAAGATGACCACAAGATATATATCACTTCTGAAAACAATTGTTATATTAATTTTATATTAATTAATCATATATAATTAATTATATACATTATTTTTATATTAAGCTAGATCCTCCCAATAAAACTATTTTTCAAAATTGTTCAAAAATAAATTTTTCATTATATAATTCTTATTATTAGTCCTTGGGAGAGATGGTTTTATCTTCATTTATAAAAATGAAAAAATAAAGTTTTAAACAACTTGATTTAAGTTTTATGGGCAATAGCTGCAGAATCATGACTTAAAACCAGTTCTTAGACTAGAAAACCAGGTTTATTAGAATAATTCTCTTATCAATAATAGTATTATTGTATTCAAATCCTAGTAGAATCATGTGTTTGGAATATAACTGAAGTTCATTTATGAACCATAGAAGAAAATCTATTTCCTTATTTTAGTTTGTAATTTGAGTTTCGATCAGTTGAAAATAAAATGCCCAAATGAATGACAACATAATTGAGTTAGCCCCCAAAATCAAAGCCACTCTCAATCTTGGAATTTTTTCCACCCTAGATAATGTTTATAGAACTGAAACTTGGTTTAAATTCAGAACTGTTTAATCAGTGATTTGGTGTCTGAAATGAACATATTACCTCTGATAGTGGGTTTGCTCTAGGTGCTTTTCCTCTGTAATTTTTCCTTGTACTTTTTCATATATTTTCTGTATGTACAAAATATGGTACTCCCAGAAAACAATTTCTTGGGGCAAATTCCACAGGACTGTCATTTTTCTGGATCTGACCATCGAAAAAACAGGAACTGGGGTCTGGGATAGAATTTTTAATCTAGGCTAAACTAATTATTATCTCTCTTCTTCAATAAAAACTTTTAAAAAGCAGATTGTTAATTAAATAGGAGCTAAGGATAATTAAAATTTGATCTCAAGTAACAAAACTGAATTGCTATCTTAAATATAACTTTGTAAGATAAACTTATAATAAAAAAGCAACTTCGACCACAATGTTGATGTCATCTGAATCAATATTGGGAATTCCATGAGGAAATTGATCATAAGCAGATTAATTTTTTTATTAATGTTTCTTTTTTTCTAGGATCCTTGCTATTTTAAGCAAAGATATTAAGGTGAAGAAATGAGAATAATTCTATGTGCAGCTATTTAAAACTGAGATTTTTAGCAGAGGAGAAAATTCTTTATCTGAATTTCCATAGCTCTAGCTTTCATTTCCTGTTTCTTTTTCTTTGTTTGTATGTTTCTTTGTTTGTTTTGTTTTTGGGCCACACCCCGGTAATGCTCAGGGGTTACTCCTGGCTATGTGCTCAGAAGTTTCTCCTGGCTTGGGGGACCATATGGGACGCCAGGGGATAGAAGCACGGTCCATCCTAGGCTAGCACTGGCAAGGTAGACACCCTACCTCTAGCGCCAACACTCGGGCCCCTCATTTCCTGTTTCAATGTATAATTAGCAAACCAAAAGGAGCATATAAAACTCAATACCTTCTGATCTTTTTCCAGTCAATATTCTAAAATTGGCCCAATTTTAATATAAAGAAGAATCAAATAGAAACCATTTTGCTTATTTGTTATTTTAAGTTAAGCTACTCTTCTAGTACTATTCCCAGAAGTAGGCCAGGAATTTATATTTTAGTAAGCATTTCCCAGGTCACACAGTCAGTTCCTAAAATTTCTTGAACAATACCAAAAGATAAAATACTAGTTTTGATTTAGTAAACAAAGTTTAATTCTTCTTGCTTTCATTAAAAAGATTACTTCCAATATAAATAATCCAAACTTTTTACCCATTAATTTTTTTGTTTTGTTGTTGTTGTTGTTTTTTGTTTAGTTTGGTTTGGTTTGGTTTTTGGGTCACACCCAGCAGCGCTCAGAAATTACTCCTAGCTCTATATTCAGAAATCGCTCCTGACAGGCTCAGGGGACCACATGGGATGCCGGGATTCGAACTGCGGTCCTTCACAAGCAAAGCAAACACCCTACCTCCATGTTGTCTCTCTGGCCCCTCCCATTAATTCTTAAATTTCTGTATCACACAGCTATTATATCCCAAATGACATAGCCTAAGACTTTTTATATTCCATTTTCTAATAAAATTACGTAAAACAAAGCTTTCTTATGATTAAAACTTATAAATTAATCAAAAACCTCTTGGAGGTTACAGTGTTTCCCTTTGCTATGAAAAACGCTATTATCTCTACTCTACCAAAATGTAGGAAGAATTCAGCAATTCTAAATCTAGATATATGAAATACTACCAGTGTAATTTTTAGATTCATTAAAATAAATAGAAACCATGCAATTGTTTACCTGACAAGCTAAGGAAAATGATAGGGAAACTGAATTTTAGCAACAAGAAAGTGACTTAACATGGTTGCAGAGGTTTTAAGATGTTATTTTAAGATGTTATTTAAGATGTTATTTCACATTCTATAGTTAAGCAATTGAACAATTGATTACTCAGAGCATTAACCTTTGAAAATCACTTATCAGCCACTAAGAAAAGTTGAATAGATTAGTTTCTCTTTCTTCTACTTATTACTAAGCATAGTTAAAATTCAGACCATTCTCCAATTTCAAACATATTTCTGTAACTGGCTGAGAAAATTGAGAAGGGTATTGTTTTCTCTGATTTTTCAGATTGTCTGTGTGTACTAAAATCAGGATCAGAGAACCAAGAAATCATAAATTAGAGCTACCTGAGGGCCTTTCAATTTTGTACAAGTTTTAAGTAAAGAATTTCTATAGTAGTAAAGACAAGAATGTGCAGTTACTAAGTGAAGGTCAATTGCTTGTTCCAACAAGCTGTCCCTTTGGCAATGCCCTCTCAACCTCACATTCTAGAGACTTGCCTTTCAGCATCCTGGTATAACTAAAAGAAAGGCCTGATGGGCTAAAAATGCTGGTTGGTTCAGTGTGGTCTTGTAGGAGCTGCACTTACAGATCTCTTCCTTTGGTTGTGATTAGAGTAAAACTTCCAGTAAAGAAAAATAAATTCCAAAGTATAACAGATAAATCTCACTCTTCTTTTCATCATAATAAAAACTCCAGAACAGTACATCTTCATATTCTTGTCATCTAGTATAATGATTCCCTGAGTAATATTTATTTTTAAAAGCATTAATCAGTGACCAAAACAGATTTTTCTGTGCATGGTGAGTGCTCTTCAATCCCAAACCCAGATCTGTCTGTCTCTCTGTTTCTGTTTCTCTGCTCTCTTTTTTTCTCTCTGTGTCTGTCTGTTTGCCTGTCTCTCTGTATCTCTTTCTCACTTTCACACACACAAATTGGGAAGTCTCTGTTTTTATTCATAATTTTTGTAAACCTACAACATCTTCTTAAAAGTACGTAAAACATTTTAAAATGTACTATTATATTTATACAGTATTCATAAATGTACTAGAATTTGCATGTCATATCAATTTCTTAGTTTTACCTGGTTAGACTTTAGGCTCTTCAGTGAAAATGTGTGATGAAAAGGCATTAAAAGCCTTGTGATGATATTAACAAAGTGTTAATTGAGTTGACAAGTGCTAAAGAAATGAATGAACAGCAACAAAGGAGGAAGGAAAATTCTGATGTAGTTTATTCCCAAGTACATAGAAGGAGGCAGAATGATAAAGTTATAAAATGAGAACACTGTCAAAAAAGAGAGGTTAGACATGTGGCACAACTCCTCTGAGACTTCTGGAAAATCTAGGTTAGAAAATCATTCAATGAATGGAAAACTAGAAATACTAATATAAAACACGAATAATAGTGGCAGGATTCTAGGACACAATTAATTTGAGATAATAGTTAAGTAAAAGATAAGTAATACTCATTTTTTTATTTACATGACAAATATTTACTAAGTGCATGCTGTTTAAGACACTGGTCCCAAATTTTATAATCAATCACCTGGGAAATTAAAAACAAACAAACAAACAAAAAAAAAACGTTCTGATGGCAGGGTATTTGTTTGCCTTGCACACAGCTAACCAAGATTTGATCCCCAGCATCTCATCTGATCCTCAGAGCCTGTCAGGAGTAACCCCTGAGTACCACTGGGTGTGGCCCCAAATCGGAAAAAAAACATTAAAAATGATCACTAATAGTAAGCCAGACAAAGAGGGGTCCACCTACTCTAGCAGCCCAGGGGGTGATGGTGGAGTATATGGGTTGTAGAAAGGGAAGTGGAATGGGGGGAGGACATAGATGGTGATGGGTATTCCCCTGACTCAATGTTAATATGTGCCTAAAATACTACTGTGAAAGATATGTAAGCCATTATGGGAATAAAATGTGTGTTTAATCAGAAACTTTCTTTGACTTACATGTATTATTATTATATCAATTATATGTTATGTTATGTCACTATATTGTTATGTTAGTTTACCTCATTATGTTAATCAATTTCGTCTCTTGAATAAATTCTTACAATAAAAAAGAAAAAATAATTAAAGAAAAAAATTTTAAAAAAAAGTTCTCACAGCTAGGTCACAATCCATACCAAATAAAAATAAGCTAGAATGCCTGCACATGGGAACAAGTTATTAGTAAAATTTAAGGAGTGACTCCAATGTTGTGCAGTTAAGGTTAAAGACTTATTCATCCACAAAAGAAGAGGGTAGAGTGTTATGTCTTTTTTTCTCACAAAGAATTTGAAACCTGGACAACGTTTCATGTATGTATACATGAAACAAGGTTTCATGTCATGTATACAAGTAAGCAAAGAATAATGCAACAGAAGCCTTAATTGCACCATTTTATATTGAGATTGGCTAAATGCAGTATCACTTCTCCAACCAGCAGTTCTGAAGGAAGCTCTGCAGAGAATATATTTGTACTGATGCAGTCATTCCTGGGAGTTTCATTTTCAGAAAGAAGCAGACAAACTGGAAGGGCCTCAAGGAAGAGTAACCAAGTGATTACAGGCCTGAGGGGATGATCTTATGGAGAAAGATGAAACGAACTTAATATGTAAAAGCTAACTAAGTGACAATTAAAGGGGTCATGATAACAGTACACTAACCTGAAGAGTGCAAACATCAAGGAAAATAGTGAATTACTGTGGATAATGCAGAGGGTGTTAGCTAAGAGTAATAGAATGGTATTATGAAAGAGAAAATAAAAGCATAGTGTCAGGTAATCCTTGCTTATTGAGCAAATTATTTGGATATGGAACTATCTTCCTAAGGCTCTTGAGTTCCCCTAAGTCAAGTTTGGACAAATACGTAGGAAATATATCATTAAGACACATGAAAAAATGTTCCACATCACTAATCATCAGGGAGATGCAAATCAAAACAACGATGAGATACCACCTCACACCCCAGAGAATGGCACACATCACAAAGAATGAGAATAAACAGTGTTGGCGGGGATGTGGAGAGAAAGGAACTCTTATCCACTGCTGGTGGGAATGCTGTCTAGTTCAACCTTTATGGAAAGCGATATGGAGATTCCTCCAAAAACTGGAAATCGAGCTCCCATACGATCCAGCTATACCACTCCTAGGAATATACTCTAGGAACACAAAAATACAATACAAAAACCCCTTCCTTACACCTATATTCATTGCAGCTCTATTTACCATAGCAAGACTCTGGAAACAACCAAGATGCCCTTCAACAGACGAATGGCTAAAGAAACTGTGGTACATATACACAATGGAATATTATGCAGCTGTCAGGAGAGATGAAGTCATGAAATTTTCCTATACATGGATGTACATGGAATCTATTATGCTGAGTTAAATAAGTCAGAGAGAGAGAGAAAAACGCAGAATGGTCTCACTCATCTATGGGTTTTAAGAAAAATGAAAGACACCCTGGTAATAATAATTTTCAGACACAAAAGAGAAAAGAGCTGGAAGTTCCAGCTCACCTCAGGAAGCTCACCACAAAGAGTGATGAGTTTAGTTAGAGAAATAACTACATTTTGAACTGTCCTAATATTGAGAATGTATGAGGGAAATGTAGAGCCTGTTTAGGGTACAGGCGGGGGTTGGGTGGGGAGGAGGGTGATTTGGGACTTGGGTGATGGGAATGTTGCACTGGTGATGGGTGGTGTTCCTTTTATGACTGAAACCCAAACACAATCATGTATGTAATCAAGGTGTTTAAATAAAAAAAAAATTAAAAAAAAAAAAGAAAGAAAGAGAGAGAGAGAGAAAGAGAAAGAAAGAGAGAAATATAGAGATAAAGAAATAAATAAAGAAAGAAAGAAAGAAAGAAAGAAAGAAAGAAAGACAGAAAGAAAGAAAGAAAAAGAAAGAAAGAAAGAAAGAGAGAGAGAGAGAGAGAAAGAAAGAAAGAAAGAAGGAAAGAAAGAAAGAAAGAAAGAAAGAAAGAAAGAAAGAAAGAAAGAAAGAAAGAAAGAAAGAAAGAAAGAAAGAAAGAAAAAGAAAGAGAGAGAAAGAAAGAAAGAAAGAAAGAAAGAAAGAAAGAAAGAAAGAAAGAAAGAAAGAAAGAAAGAAAGAAAGAAAGAAAGAAAGAAAGAAAGAAAGAAAGAAAGAAAGAAAGAAGAAAGAAAGAAAGAAAGAAAGAAAGAAAGAAAGAAAGAAAGAAAGAAAGAAAGAAAGAAAGAAAGAAAGAAAGAAAGAAAGAAAGAAAGAAAGAAAAAGAAAACTTCCAATGGGTTATAAAAAAAAAAAAAAAAGGAGTAATTCTTTATTACCTGGACATTAGCAGAAAATAGGGACAATTGAAGAGAAGAAAGAAAATTGTTCAATTCTTTTTCATCTCTAATATTGAAATGATACCATGAGTTGAGAAGGAATAAAAATGAAAAGAATCTTTCTCTTAACTGTGAACTAAAATCAATAAATTAACAAATGAAAATATAAAAGACTTATGTTACACATAAAGGAAGGACTGGAAGTTACAGTGGAAAAGATGATCAGAAAATCTTGAAAGAGATTCTAGATGCACAAAAACATGAAACAAGAAGCCAGAGGCATAAAAGTCTAGAAAATAATATTCAGATAAAGGTTACTGTTGAGTACTATATCTGAGTCATGAAGGAATTTAGAAATTCTAAATACCAAGATGTATACTGAGTGTGAAGAAAGAAAAAAGTCATCATTAAATTAAAGTGTGGTCATACCATGCAGAAATAATAGTACTATTTCCTCCTTTATCCAGTGCTCTCACATCAAACTAATATTCCCCTAACCCAATTAGCTTGCAGACAGGTACAAAATATACAGAGTCTACCCTTATAGCCAGAGCCTAAATTATCCAAGTAACCTAAGCCCACACAGTTTGCTTATACTGGTTTACTCTGACCCATTGCTTCCTTTGTTCTCTCTGCCTCTTAACCAATCCTGGTGCTTTCTTATCCAGTCCTGAGAATCATGACATTCCCTTTTCTGGAAGCTCTGAGAAACAAGCTTTTAAAGACAGATGTCTTTTGATTCACTTACCACACCAGACCAAGTAAAAGAAAAGTTCCAGGTACTTTATAAAACAGATTGTCACCAGAACATAATATTTAGAACCTCCAAAATGGTGTCGACCAATTAAGGGAAGAGAACAGTCAGGCCAGAGAGTCCTTAAGGAGCTGGGAGGAATAAATATCATTGTTTTGAATTTACAGCTGTGTGGCAACCAAGTGGAAAAGTTATTTTCAAGCTCTCTTAGTTTCCCACATAAGCCACTGCCACATAAGCCACTGCCTATTCCATTTAAGGATACTCTAATTCTATTTCAAAGTAAGTAATCTTCCCTAAAACCACAAACACAGTAGAGAAACAAAACAAAATGAAGTTAGAAGTCTTCTACAGGAGGAAAGGCCCATTAGGCAGAACTCCTGTGATGGAAAAGAACCAATCCAACAGGGTAATAAAAAAAAGGAAAGGCATAAGCGAAACTCTTACATTGACATATTCCCGACTTGCATAATTTGTATTGTTGAAATATCAGACAGCCAAATGAATGCTGAACCAAGCTCCGAGTGTAGGCTTCTGACCCATTAGTTCAGAGAACTATCACATGAAATGAGAAAACTTAATGTATTTTCAACAAAAAAAATGGAATGGACACTTATGTGAAAGAACTCTGTCTTGGATTATAATCTTTTCATCATGCCATGCCCATGCCTTCACTGATAAAAGGAAAGAAAAATTATCGTAATATAGGCTTTCCTATGACCTAGTCTCTTAAACTGCACCATATACTCACATTTGGTTGTATAATTGAATAAACAGATCACAAAATATCTTCAAATGTTGTTATGTAATTCTTTTATGGTTTCTGATCAGTAAACATTAGAGCTGTATGTCTCTTTACTATACACAGGCTAAAAGTTTCAACATTGGAAAAAGTCAAGCAACTGTGCTATAGAGGTTTTTGTTTTGTTTTTGTTTTTTACTCACGTATCTTTACTAAATTAAGATTTTAAGCATTTAGAGATTTTTTCCCTGCCCCCACCCAGCATGCCCCACATTTAGAGACTTCTAATCTGAAAGATTTATATGCTCACATTTTAGGAGTAGGAGTATCTTTAACAACTTATAACCATTCCAAATTGTTTTACAATTTCATATTGATAGAAATTCTATAAATGTTGTTTGAGTAATATTTTCTATTCCCA
Source organism: Suncus etruscus (assembly GCF_024139225.1). Classification (NCBI taxonomy): domain Eukaryota; kingdom Metazoa; phylum Chordata; class Mammalia; order Eulipotyphla; family Soricidae; genus Suncus; species Suncus etruscus. The sequence continues at coordinate 136,936,055 of NC_064852.1, read as the reverse complement.
CCCATGATAAGAAGTTTTCATCTTGACAGTTCAGCCACAGTGGAGGAAACTTTATAACAGTAATAGAAAGAATATATAGAAGTTATGACGTGAAATGTCTGTTTTCTCACATACAGACAAGTAAGGACAAAGCTTCAATAGTGACTAATAAATGATGAAAAGGTGGAGACAGAACATAATTGTTTAAAAGTAGTCATTTGAGACATATTACATACACTTTAAAGACAAATCAAACTACTGAATATGTGGTAGTGACAAATTTATTTATTTATTCATAAAACAAACAAAAGGTGCTTAACTCTTACTCAAAAAACATTCACTTTGATCCTACTTTGAATAGATACTGCAGGATTGGTGTGGGATGAATAAGTTCACTAATACTAAAAGCAACTATAGCATCAAATTTCTGGGCATGTTCTTCAATAAGTAGGTTAGATTTAAGTCTTTTAATAGTTGCAGTTTAGTCCTGAGGAGGTGGCTATCTTGTGGAGAGGGAAATTGATCCAAAAGCATAATAAACGATGAGTATAATCAGAGCATTCTTCCTTTACCTATTGGAGTTAAGAAATAAAAATATTAATCTAGCATTAACAGTTCTGAGATAAGAAGCAGAGAAAAGGGTGATTCACACTGTTTTCTGTGAAGGAATTATGGAAAATATTGAAACGTTGGTTTGAAGACTTTCTCCTGTGACTTCCCATGCTCACACTGCAAAAATGATCACAATGATCCAAGAGACTTTCACAGTGAAAGAGCAGGTGTATGTCACTGTCATTAGACCTATGGATTTCTTAAAATCTTCAAAAACCAGAAGAGAAACAGCAGGCAGAACTCCCAGAGGATCTGCCCACTTGGTTTTAAAAAAAGAAAACAAGAAAGAGACCTCACTTACAGACCTCATTTGGGGCTTTCATTCTATGACAGCTACAAAATGCTCTCATTCTACCAAAGGGGAAAAGTTTTTTTTTTCGTTTGCATAACTATAAGTACATTTAGAAGGGCATGAATGAATGTTTACATTGATTGTAAATGCATCTGCATGTGTGTAGACACATTTAGAAAAGGACATGAGGAAAAGAAATAACAAAATCTAAGTAGAAATTCAAACTAGGAGTTATTCTTTCCAGTTACAGAAAACAGAATTATAAAAATGTATTCATAAATAGAATGGTTTCTTAATCTAAAAACAGAAATTTACCAGTTTCTAAGATAGCTTATTTACCTATTATAAAATTTGAAGTATACAAAACATATCAAGCATACAAATCTTTACAAAATATACAAATCATATTCTTTCATTTTGTCATATATTTAAACAAAACTATCCAAGAAGAGGCACTCAATAAAGAGGGTTTTGTCTAACACTGTCTGAATTCTGTTTTAATTGTGAGTCACTCCCTCTTCCATCCGTCTTTCTTTTTCACTGACCCATTTTTTGTACAATTCTAAATATCACACTGAAGGAACGCAGAAAAATAAAAGATGTCACAATGGGTTTGCATTACTTTGCAAAGATTAACTGATGCTCTGCTTAGAATGTGAATCTGCTAAAGAGAAGCCCCAGTTCTTGGTTGAAGGTGCCTGACTCACTAAAAGTGGAGAAAGCAAAATTTAAGTGCAAAATTTAAATTCAAACAGAAATCTTTATCAGGAAGCTCCTTAATTTAGAAGCCCAACAAGCAGAATGAATAGAAGCAGATGAAAGAACAAACCAAAGTAACTGCTATGTCTTCTGGCAAACTGCTGGGAACTCATAGGATTTTTTATGACCAATTAAGGGTGTGGTAGCCTGGGAGAACAGAAGCAGCAGTCTTTGCTACATGGAAACAAGTGGACTGAAACTCTACAGAAAAGAAAAACATTAGAGTCTTTATTTTTCACTTAGTTAACTACCTTGTGCATGAATATCATTCATTTTCTCATAGCATAATTAAAATAAAATATGAAATGAAGAATTAATTAAGATCAACATTGGAGGGGCCGGGCAGTGGCGCTAGAGGTAAGGTGCCTGCCTTGCCTGCGCTAGCCTTGGATGGACCACGGTTCGATTCCCCGGCATCCCATATGGTCCCCCAAGCCAGGAGCAACTTCTGAGCGCATAGCCAGGAGTAACCCCTGAGCGTCAACGGGTGTGGCCCAAAAACCAAAAAAAAAAAAAAGATCAACATTGGAAAATAAGCATATTAATAAAAATTTAGTTCCCAAAGATATAAATATGATTGTATTCAGTGAAGATCTTCAAAAGTTTTGGCGGGTTGTTTTGGTTTGGTTTGGAGACCACATCCAGGAGTACTTAGGCTTTGCACTGAGGGATCGCTCCTGGTAAAAGGAGAATCACAATCAAATTAGAATTGCCTATGTGCAAGGCAAGTATCTTACCCATTGTACTATCTCTCTGGCCTTATGAGTGACAAAGATTTTATAGAAATAAGGAAGTCCACGGAGACATTAAATTTGAATTTGAATTTGAAAAAAAGTTTCCATAGGAAATCATTGAAAGCCTTCCTACTCTAAAATTTTTGGAGAATGGGGCTGGAGTGATGGCACAAGCAGTAGGGCATTTGCCTTGCATGTGCCAACCTAGGATGGACTGAGGTTCGATCCCCTGGAGAAATTAGATGCATTTCACATTTTCCTCTCCTTAAATCTGCCTAAAATAATTCAAATTAACTAAAGTGGATTATTTTAGAATCACGCTATAGTGTTAAAAGCTTAATGTTTTCTTGCATCATTAGAAATTATATGTCTCTCTTTCCTTCTATTGAAAAAACAATGAGATGCCACTAGCACCCCTACTGGCATGTGCATTTCCTATCCTAAGGACAGCAAAGTAATTCTGTGACCAGTGATCTGTAAGTTAATCAATCTGAAGGCTCTTCTGTTCGTGAGCAGCCACTCCTGGTACTAGGATACCTGGCAAGCGACATATAGAGAACAATGAAGGGAGAGACTTCTAATCAACTCTCCGCCAACTATTGAAAACCTGGAAGAGAGTGGGCTGACTCCCACAGAGAGATTGGCAAGCAGAGAGAGAAAAATAAACGCTTCCCAGTTTAAACACCTAAAGACATCTAATGAATAAGTCTCCTATCATTTTAATAATAGCAACACTTAGAAGCGAACTTGGCAACATTCTAGGCTCCACATAAAACATTCACCCAAATGAATCCTCAAAACCATCCTAAGAAAAATGAAGCTTCAAACCGGACAATGATCCAAAGCATCATACATACAAACATACATAGATTCAAATCCTAGCTAGACCATGTCAACTTGTGTAACTTTAAGGCTATTTTTAAATTCACAGTTCTAATTTACTCACCTCTCAAAAATGGTCACTAGCCCTTCAATAAGTAAAGCATATAAACATCTATTTTACCTCCAAAACCCATCTTAAATATGTCCAGTTTTTTTTTTCCATCTGCATAACCGCAACCCAAATAGAAGGGCAGATACAGGTTTTGTGGGACCTGAGGCTAGCCTGATTTAGGAGACTATATTTAAGGAAAGAGCATACAAAGCTATGAATACAAAATTAGATTTTAAAAAAGTAAAGCATTATATATTTAGAATCATAAATCACACACATGCAATAAGTTTATCTGAAACACTACAGAATGTATAAAAAGTAGAAAGTGACATTATGTTTTTACTAAGTAAGATTATTCACACACCTCCAAATATTTTCTTACATGATATAGTGCATACTCTTTGATTCCCCTCTTCAGCAATTTTGTAAAAAAAAAAAATAAAGTTTTTTGGGTAAAGACAATATTCAATATTTCCTCTAGGAAGTTGAGGTTATAGATAGCTGATTTTTTTTTACTATGGCATCATCAGATTTTTCTATATGCTCTGTAAATGCTTAAGATTATTGTAAAAATGAATGACAACCTACCAATCTCTTGTAGATGAGTTACAAGTTTTCAGAACATTTCAGTTATTTTAGATGGTGTCTAAAATAGTTCTTTAATCAGCAAAACTCACTAAGCAGTTTATTGTTAATCTCACAGAAAATAATATAGTATATTTTTGTTTTCTTCATCTAGTCAAAACAGTAAGAAAGTTTAACTTTCCCCTTTACCAATATTTCCCCTTTACCAATATGTATTCCCCTCCATTAATTTGGCTATTCAACAACTAATGAATCATAAAATATTTCTAATGAAGCTAACTCTCTAAATGGATTCATCAAATTTGAAAAATTTAAGCACTTCACAATTTGCTTCTAGGTTATTAGAATCTCTACTGAATTTATTGTTGATTTTTATCACTTTATTTCAAATCTTATGATTTTTAGTGTACATTTCTTTAGTTCTTCAGTAAATGTAAAGATTAACTAGGAAATATACTTCATTTGCTTAATAAAATCACTCCAAAATGTGTTTCCAACTTGTGATTTAAATGGCATATGCTCAATTCAATGTCCCCTCAATAGACTCCAAAAATTGCCTATAGTCATTTCAATGTTACTTCATGTTAGTGAAAATATGATGGGAAAAGGTGAAAGTAGCAGGAAACAATTGTCCCAACAGTTGACAGTTATAACATCTTATTTTTACAAGATAAATGACATCTTAAATGCTCTGCTCTGTCCCAGCCTGGGGGTTTGGGAGGAATATGTAAGCAAGGATTTCTGAAACTTAAGTATCTTTAAGGTAAAACCTTTCCAAGTTACCTAACACTTCCCAACTAGATTTATTTTCACTATCTGTATGGTCTCTGTGCTTTCACACTTAGCTTCTGATAATTCATTACTAGGAGGCAACTTGGAAGAATTTCAAAAATGTAAATTAATTCATGTCACTGTCTAAAAATCTTTCAGTGGCTTCCCATTGCATATGCAATAAGGACCAAACTCCTTATCACAAAATTGCCTCGAAATCTAGATACTGACTCATTCACAGACTCAGCCCATAGCTTCCTCCCATTACTCACATGTTGCTAAACTGGCCTGGTTCCCACAATTAAGTACTTTACTATCTTCAAGAACATTATGCAATAGTGTTTCATAACTACAAAGTGCTATACCTATGTTAACTATTACTGTTATCAGTTCAGAGTAGAATTCAGGTGATTAAGATAGAAAGAAAATTTGTAGACCTTGATTCTTGTCAAAGGAACTGCCAGGTTTTTTCTTTCTTATCACCATCAATACTTTCTGATGGTGGAACTCCATCAAATAAAGGTCCCCATATTATATTAGATAGCAAGTATATGTGCAAATTAATAAACAATATATGTATATGCATATAAATATATGTATATGCAAATTGTATGGGTAATAAACTATAGCAACTTGCCTTTATTACAGATCATTTATTAAATTACAGTGTACACTCAGAAGCTTATCTAATAATTAAAATACAATTCATGGCACACTGCTGCTTAATTTAGGTAACAATGAAAATTTTCAAGATTTTCATAAATTATTTCTAATAATCCTCCTTTATCATGAAGCTAATATTTTTCAAAATTATCTACAGTAACATTCTCAACTCCCCAAATTGATAATGAAAAGGTAGAATAATAAAAGTCAAGTCGTGTAAAGAAAAGAGAAACAAAAACAATGAAAAGTCTTAAGACTGTTTTCTCACCACATTGGATTTATTTCCTGGTTTCAAAACATCAAGCATTTTTCTGCTGTATAAAACTGAACTCAAAGGCATAATAGAAAATTTGGTGACCAGATGAATATAAAGAGAATTGATAAAAAAAAAGAAGAGAAAACATTGCCTAGGACCACACAGGCAGAAATGATCCTTACAATTCAGTTGTCTGCCTACAAATAAAGGCTATGGGATACACAAGACAAATCAACTTGAAGCTGGAAACCCTAAGCAACTTTTCTTTTTCATATCATATTTGGCAGACTCATTATCTTTTGAGTATATTTTCTACAACAAATCAGTTGGCATTTCCTGCTTATTTAGATGATTCACCATTTTTACAGCACTGCATTTCATAGAACTTCTGGCTTTTCTCTCTCAATGTTGAAGCCATCTCTTTATATTCAAAGATTTCCACAGTCACAGAATTTAGTAGCTGCCTGACTTAAATTTCCCCTTAATAAATTTTATTTATAGGTTAAATAAGCTTTGCAGTGTTCCCTTTATAAGTCACAATTATTCTGTCTTTTTCTTATTGCTAAAGCATTCTCTGAAACAAATCTTTTACTATCTTTCTGTTGTTCCAAAGCCCACTCATCTTCCAAAATGACCTCAGTCCTTTCCCACTGGTTTGGTTGATGTCCAAACTGCCCAGCTAAGCTCAGCAATACTCATACTTCTGAAATCATGACTTGTGCTGTATTGTAAACATTTCTGAGGTGCTTTGGACTTTCTATTCCCACAAGACTATAAACCACATAAGAATGCAGACTTGAAATTTCTCCATCGTGTCTTGAACTAAGCATACACAAAGTATCCATAAAATATTAACTTAGCAGTGTTTCCCTTCACCCCTACATTTGTATTTTCTAACTTCAGGCATCATTTTATTCGACTTCATTTTCAGATGGAAAATTCTTATCATCATACTTCCATTGTTTATTAATTAAGTTACCTTAGCAAGCTACTTTACTTTCATAGGTTCATTTTCTCAACTACAAATGAATGGTCATAACAAGACTTGAGTGCTGAAAGGAGATCAAGTGATATTCATGATATCCCTCAGTAACAATATTGCACACCATAGTGTCTAAAAGCAGAGAAATAGACAAGGCAGAGAGAGTGAAAGAGAGAGAGAGAGAGAGACAGACAGAGACAGAGACAGAGAGAGAGCATTGCTCTAGAGGCACAAAGGGGGAGGGTAGGAGGGAAACGGGACATTGGTAGAGGGAACTGTGCACTGATGAAGTCATACATTGTATGACTAAAACTCAACCTTGAACAACTTAGTATCTGTGAAAAAAAAACCAACTGCATTAACAATCTTATAATCACAGTATTTAAATAATGGTTATAAGCATTTATATTACATATGCAGTAGCAGAATAAAAGGATCTTTAATAAATATTTTCTGATATCATTATATTATTATTGTTATGTCATTCAAAAATACACTGCCAGTGCTTAATGCATTCCACCAATGAATATTCATATTTATTTTCAATAGCAATTTTTTGTAAAATTTATTTATGATACATTTTTATAATTCATATTATTTTGACTACTATTACCGAAGCATACCTCATATACATATTCTATCAGTTTTTACTAACAGTAATTATTATTCATTTGTTTGTCTAATATTATATTTCTTCTTCTGGTAGAACTTGTTGTATTATTAAGGTTTTTATGGGGGCTGAGTAAGGGGCTTGGGGACATACCCAGAAGCTCCTGAGGTCTCTGATGAGTTTATGTTAGAATTAGTAGTTATTCAAGTATGGCTTATTAAATCCTGGAGGTGTCCAAGATCCCAGTAAAGTCCATAAAACTAACCTATTTTTATAAGAACACTAAAATTTGCTTTGAGTAAAAGGAATCCAAAACTGAACAATTTAGTTATCACTAAATAGTAAATGATCTACTTCTTTGTTGTTATTGTTCTTTTTTGTTTGTTTGCGTTTGTTTGGGGGCCACACCCAGAAGCTCTGAAGGCTTACTCCTGGCTCTGAGCTCACACCTGGCAGGCTTCAGGACCATATGGGATGCCAAGGAAGGAACTGGGGTTGGCCCATTCAGCAAGGCACATGCCCTACCTGCTGTGCTATCTCTCTGGCCCTTACTTTAATAGTTCTTTAAAATAATTGTTTCAGTGAATTTTTACATTTTAGTTTAATAAATTTAGCTTTGGCTTTTTTTTATAAAAATATATCTCACCCACATTCTTGAACAATAGTTTTACTAAGTATTCATAAGTTAGTAGTTATTAAGTTATTTCTGATCAGCTCTTTGAGAATATTATTTCATTGTTTTTTGGCTTTCATTTATTTTAGTTAAGAAGGGCACTATCATACAGGGGAATCTCCCACCTTGAAAATATGTCATGTGGACCCATAACTCCAGGAGATTAGACACGGACCTCCAGACTTGAACCCTGAACCCCAGTCATAGAAACAACACAGTTCTTCACAACAGCTACAGGAACCAAATCCCATCTGGAACATCCCGAATACTGCTCGAACACCAACATGTGCCAGTTCTAATATGATATCCTGACAACGAGGAAATTGGGAACAAATGAACAGGTTATCCTACCTCACCAACAAACGATAAAACAAAATCAGAAGACTTGTCTTGGCAAAAGCCAAGAACGTGATCTACAGATGACTGGCTGATAGAACCATGACCGGGCAGTATGTATTATGGGACCAACAAGAAAGCCCTAGTCTAGGGTTTGTCCTACGACCTGCACAACAACCATGATCCTTAATTCCAGAGACCTGACTGAGGCAATTGCAACTGAATGGGTCTTCTGGAAACATAAGGAAAGACAATATCCCAGGCTCCATCTGAGGTTCAGCGCAAGGGCCAAGACCATCAACCACAGAAGAGAGATTAAAATGACACTGAGGAAACAGAACTTCTAAAATCACAAAGAAAGACTTCATCATAAATTCCACTCCTTGACCTGTGCACAGACTGAGATCTCTAGATATAGAGGTTTGTTTTTATCATCCAGATCGGAGCAGAAGTCTTCCATACACCACAAAAGCACCGAGGGGAGAGTAAATGAACTTGAAAGGAGTCTATAGATAATCCCATGACAATATATTCCAAGGGTGGAGAAACCCTTGTATCTCTTAGGCCAAGGGGATTCCAGTTTTGAATGACTCCAATATTTACTGTGCCTATGCAGGAGTGAAAAAAAGAGAGAAAGACAAAAAGCACAAAATAATCTTTTTTTTTCTTTTATCTAGTTTTTGTCAATTTCTTTGTTTTGGGGTGGATATTGTAGTAGTTGTCCATTTTTTTATTTATACATTTACTTTTTCTTTCTTCTTTTCTCTTCTTCCTTTTTGCACTCTGTCATGTTTTCTACCTCATGACCATGGCAATTATGTGTTGCCTATCTTTATTGCTGCAGTGCTCACTGGATATCTTATTTGATTCCTCTTTTTGAACTGTTGTGGTGTTTCACCTTCTTTTTTCCCCTTCATCTCTCAAACCAAGGAGGAGAGCCTCTAAAAGGACTCTGCCCATAGTCGGCATAGTTGATTTTTACCCCATTTTATTACTTTTCTCTTCCTCAAACAAAACCACATAACTTGAACTATCTAGTCCTGCCTCCCAATTAGAGGGGGCAGTAATGGAGGTACCAAGACAAAACAGTTATAAGTCCACTAAGTAATAAACTAGACACAGAGGGGACCACTCATTCTAGCAGCCCCTGGGGTGAGAGTGGAGGATATGGGAGGCAGGATGGGAGCGGAGGTAGGGGGAGGACAATTCGGTAGTGGAAATTTCCCTGATTCAATGTTAATATGTACCTGGAATATTACTGTGAATGATATGTAAGCCACTATGGTTAAAATAAAAATTATATTATTAAAAAAAAGAAGGGCATTATCATTCCACTCAGAGATTTTTTTTTCTCTTTGGTTGCTTTCAAGGCCTTTTCATCTTTCAACTTGGGGGGAGGGTGTTTGGTTTTTGGGCCACACCCGGTGATGCTCAAGGGTTACTCCTGGATATAAGGTCAGAAATAGCTCCTGAATTTGGAAGACCATATTGGCCCCCAGGGTTCGAACTAGGTTCAACCTGGGTCAGCCAAGTGCAAGGCACAAGCCCTACTGCTGCGTTATCACTCTGGCCCCTCGTCCTTCAACATTTTACAATTACACAACTATGTATCAGGCAAAAATTCCTTCCTAGTTGTCCTGCTGAGGGTACAATATGGGTCCAAAGATGAAGTATTCATATTTATGTTTCATAAGTTCTGGAAAATTAGCATCTATCATATCTTTAAATACTATACCTCTTCTCTGCAGACTGTTTATTATAAATTGCTTCTAAAATGAAAACAGTACTTTGAGATTTTTATTATTAAATAACATTTAGAGATTTTTTTATATATATGCTGAAAGTGGGAGGTAACTCAATGGGGTGAACATAGGCATTGAAAATGGAAAACTCAGTTTCTATTCCAGTCCTCAAAGTAACTACCAGATATGGCCCCAAGTCCCAAAATAAATAATTATTACTGATTGGTCATCATTTTGTGTCCTTTAAGCATAGCATATAAAGTTCTATATAAAGCTCTGTAGGTATAGTATGTATATGAAAAAGTAAGTATCAAGACACTCTAAATCTATTTCTACTGGTCATAGATTGTTGAGTCAAAGTGACTTCTTCAGGCATTTAAAAATATTTTACCAGGGCCTGGAAGGTGGCGCTAGAGGTAAGGTGTCTGCCTTGCAAGCGCTAGCATAGGACAGATAGCGGTTCAATCCCCCAGCGTCCCATATGGTCCCCCCAAGCCAGGGGCGATTTCTGAGTGCATAGCCAGGAGTTACCCCTGAGCGTTAAAAAAAAAAAAAATTATCATGAGCTCACTTCTTGATCTTATTGTTAGGTTCCAATAATTCTCTTTTTGGTATTAAGAAAACATTTTACAGAAAAGATTTGCTCCTTGCATTGAGCCCAAGGATGCAATCAAGTGTGTTTCCTTAAACTCACTGGGGGAGATAAATCCCCTCGTTACTGACCATGATTCCTGCAGATTCCCAATCAGAAAACAAAACAGAAGAGTTTCTTATGAAGTTTGTTAAAATTTAAAATCTCTGAGAATGATGCTGCAATGAATTGTGAGATGTCTCCTAAAAGAAATCAATTCACAATTTGAGATAAAAATGTCTTACAAGACTCAGAGTTCTTCCCTCATAAAAATGAAACTATATTTTATGCCTATTTTGAATGGTGACAAATTACTTCACCTCACCTACTACTTCATTCTAGTTGGTTATCTGTGATGATATATATAATAGACTATATAATGGTACATAATGACTAGTAATGATAATAATGGAATGAAACCAATCAGAAATAAATTTCATGAAAATTTGGTAATATAATTATAGCAGTGCTTACGTACCAGACTCTGTTCTAATTGCTTTATGTGCATGATTAATTAAATCCACATAACAATCTTATTATTGGGTGTTGCTATTTTACATGTACAGTTTAGAAAATAGACAATGGTTAAATAACTTGCTGTAAGACATGCAAGGGGTGGGTTTGGAAGCCCAGTTTCAGACAGTGTCTTAATAATTATTAAGCAATGAAAACTAATGAATTTAGTTGAACTCCTCTCTTCATGCAAAGGGACAAATTTAGTTCAAATTTAGGCTGATTCCATGGTCTACTAGGTATAAATTTGAAATAGAAAAAGAAGTAGTATGAGGAAGAACATGGGAACAAATAAGGAGGTAATGTAAATAATGGCCAATAATCTTATTTGAGGATCAGATAAACTTATTTTGCATACATTTTAATACCAGCACTCATTCTAACTTGGATCAGGTTTGCCTTTGAAAAACTTTACTTATTTTTGTTTTTTGAAAACGTTATAAGATAATAAATGATAAGCATAAAGTTAAGATCTGAAGATCCAATAAATGGTATTTGAAGTTCTTGCTAATGGTTTTTATAATTAATTTTGTTATTATTAGAAATAACCCACTGTAGTGACCCAAGGAAGATCTCTAAAAGAGAGTCTCTCAAAGGTAATCTAGCCTTAGTTACAACTTTCTCTCCCAGGGCCCACCTGCTACCATTCTTCTAATTCCTCGAAATGCCTAGCATGCCTAAATTTTATGAATATTTTTCTGACTTGATCAGAGTCTTCAAAGGCCCTGCTGTCACCTTTACTTTCTAAGGATAAGTTAATATAGAAGGAATCAAAACTATATTAAATTTTTAACAGATTGCAGTCAAATTCATCTTCATATACCTGCAAGATAGTTTTACTGAATAAAAGAGCTATTACAGCAATGATGTCTTAAAACAAAGAATTTACCACAATGGTTAGAAATTTCAGACACAGTGTCAGGCCTAAGGAAAGAAATTTTCACACAGACATTTCCAGGCTTCTCATGAGGTGGCATCCTCTCACCTACATAAAGAGCTATCTCTCTCTGTACATTGCAGTCGGCATCTAATTCTGCATTCCATGCACCTCCAGTATGGTGGGTAGAAGGTTTCATAGCTTCATATAGCTTATTCTTAGTATGTGAGGGTCATGTGTTATTCAGCATTGTAAAAGAGAGATTTGAATATTAAAGTTGAGATCATTTTAAGGCCAAAACTTGTAAATATTATTTAAAAGATGGAACAGATGAAGCCATTAATATTCCCAAGACATAGGCAATAGATAAGAGACATTTTAATAAAGGAGAAAAGAGAAACCAAACTGGTTCCTCCAATCTGGGGAACTCCAAACCTCCCTGTGCCTGAGGGCCTTGGAGTGCCTTTGCTGTTGCCAACTCATCAGCCATAATACTGATAGGCTGACCTATCTACCTACATTTGACTCTTCAGTATCAAACATCCTAGGTTTTTCTAGGACCAGCTAAATGATATCACAAGTATCTATACAGAAGAACGTCTTTATAAGTTTATGGGTAAAAAGTAAAGTGATCCTCATTTTAGATCACAAAAACAATTCAACTTCAGTTTGCTTTCCTTAGAAAACCTCTATTCCACCATTTATCCAGAATTAGTTTGTACAGCCAAAAAGTGTGGCTGATGAATAATATGCCGGGTGTGGCTGGCTGTCTCTAGGTGCTTTGATAAAAATATATTCGTGCTAAGGACACTATTCATCATAAGTAGCACTAGGGTGTGGTGTTTCAGTCTTCTATGTTTAGCAATTATAAACTGAAACTCTTAAATGTTTTGAAATCAAGCCATAAAGCAGAAAAACTGAAAAGAAAAGGTCACACCTCTCTTTATGGACATCCTTTACTTCTGATCTTGATTCATAGGACAAAAAAGGACATTTAATGCCTTTTGCTGATGACACATTATAGTCTTAGCAGCAATACCCTAAGCAAGAAGAAATACCAAATTTGATAACTACTGCTTAAATTATAAAAGGGTAACTAACACTAAGGCAAAATAAGAAAACTGTTAACAAAATCAAACCTGTTCAGGGCCTTCACTTTGGAAATGTTCATATTCAAATTTTAATTTTTCATGTTTAAAGAAGGAGGATAGCAAGAATAATTCAACTGTATATCATTAAAATTTTCACTTTATATACAGCATTTACGTTACCTACCAGCATATTAGTCAAATGTCTTTACTCTCTTTTCCAATAATCTTTAAACAATTCCACCACTTTTGAGGTCTCCAGTCTTATCCCAAGGTGAATTCCATCTATATCTGCATTTCCTTTCCCACTACTTCAGTTTAACAATGTTTCTGCCCACTAGTTCTGCCAGCTGTGTCTTTCACACTAACCTTAAACCAAAGCTAGCTGAAATTATTCATTCCCTTCTCCAATAATGCAACAAAACTTCAGAATTCTCATTGCTTTCAATGCAATCTGCATATCCCACACAGACTCAGAATTGCAAAGTTGCTTCTCTTATTCTTTTGCCCTATAGTGGGAGTTTCTTGGGCATCTGACTGTTGAGATTTTTTTTTGCTTAGTGGGGGTGGGAGGGTGGAGTAAGGTGGTAGGAGGGAGTAAAAGGCCGAGTGTTAATAAAATTCTACCTTAAAAAAATCAGGTTTGGGGATAGTTTTTTCATTCCCCAGGCCACTATAATAAAAATATCTCCAGATTCTGGGGGTTTTATTGTTTGATGGAGGTATTTTTGGTTTGGGGACCACACATGGTGGTGTTCAGGAGTTATTCCTGGCTCAGCATTCAGAAACCACTCCTGAAAAACTCGAGGGACCATATGGAACGCTGCAGATCCAATCTAGAGTGACCACATGCAAAGCAAGAACCCTACCTGCTATACTATCACTCCAACCCTTCCAGAATCTGTTTGATCTTTGGCATGGCATAGTTACACAAGCATTGCCAGAAGCAAACCCCAAGTATTTAGTAACTCCTGAGTACCACAAGATGTGACCCCAATACCAGACCCCTAGGAAATATCTGTGCTTTGGGAACAAAATAGTTGGAATATGAGCACCTTATGGAAAATGAAATAAAATATAATTTTAATAGTTTTTCATGTGGGTAAGAATAAAAAACTAAAACAAAGTAAATGGAAAAAACACAGCAAAGCTAACATCTAGACTTAAGTAATAGATGGAGAATGGGGTAGAAATAATGGGAAGAGGAGTACTTTTGTTGTTGGGTGGCATTGAAACTTTGTGGTGTCCCAAGTTTTCTGTATGCATTCAGAGGTATAAAGATGTGTGCATGAAATTCCATAGTATCATCAACAAAAAATAAACCTGGGTAAACAGAAGAAAATGTTGCCAGATATTGTCTGTTTTAAGATATTCTGCTTTACATTGTACAGATTTATTGTGATCCCTCTAAAGATACCCATGACATTCTTCAAAGAAGTAGATCAATCACTTTTGAAATTCATTTGGAACAATAAACACCCAAGAATAGCTAGAGCAATCATTGGAAAAAAGAATATGAGAGGCATTACTTTCCCCAACTTTAAACTGTACTACAAAGCAATAGTTATCAAAACAGCATGGTATTGGAATAAAGACAGGCCCTCAGATCAGTGGAATAGGCTTGAATACTCAGAAAATGTTCTCCAGACATACAATCACCCAAGTTTTGATAAAGGAGCAAGAAATCCTAAACGGAGCAAAGAAAGCCTCTTCAACAAGTGGTGTTGGCACAACTGGCTAGCCACTTGCAAAAAATTGAACTTAGACCCCCAGATAACATCATGCACAAAGGTAAAATCCAAATGAATTAAAGACCTTGATATCAGACCTGATACCATAAGGTATATAGAACAACACATAGGAAAAACACTCCAGGACATTGAGACTAAAGGCATCTTCAAGGAGCAAACTGCATTCTCCAAACAAGTGAAAGCAGAGATTAACAGATGGGAATATATTAAGCTGAGAAGCTTCTGCACCTCAAAGGAAATAGCGCCCAGGATACAAGAGCCCCCCACTGAGTGGGAGAACATATTCACCCAATATCTATCAGATAAGGGGCTAATCTCCAAAATATACAAGGCACTGACAGAACTTTACAAAAAAAAAATCTAATCCCATCAAAAAATGGGGAGAAAAATGGACAGACACTTTGACAAAGAAGAAATACAAATGACCAAAAGGCACATGAAAAAATGCTCCACATCACTAATTATCAGGGAGTTACAAATCAAAACAACGATGAGGTACCACCTCACACAACAAAGATTGGCACACATCACAAAGAATGAGAATCAACAGTGTTGGTGGGGATGTGGAGAGAAAGGAACTCTTATTCACTGCTGGTGGGAATTCCGTCTAGTCCAACTTTTATGGAAAGTGATATGGAGATTCCTCCAAAACCTGGAAATTGAGCTCCCATTCAATCCATCTATACCACTCCTAGGAATATACCCTAGGAACACAAAAATACAATACAAAAATCCCTTCCTTACACCTATATTCATTGCAGCGCTTTTTACCATAGCAAGACTCTGGAAACAAACAAGATGCCCTTCAACAGATGAATGGCTAAAGAAATTGTGGTACATATACACAATGGAATATTATGCAGCTGTCAGAAGAGATGAAGTCATAAAATTTTCCTATAAATGGATGTACATAGAATCTATTATGCTGAGTGAAATAAGTCAGAGAGAGAGAAAGACACAGAATGGTATCACTCATCTATGGGTTTTAAGAAAAATAAAAGACATTCTTGCAATAATAATTTCCAGAGACAAAAGAGAGGAGGGCTGGAAGTTACATCTCACCTCATGAAGCTCACCACAAAGAGGGATGAGTTTAGTTATAGAAATAACTACATTGTGAACTATCCTAACAATGAGAATGTATGAGGGAAATAGAAAGCCTGTCTAGAGTACAGACAGGGGTGGGGTGGGGTGGAGGGAGATTCGGGACACTTGTGTTGGGAATGTTGCTCTGGTGATGGGGGGTGTTCTTTACATGACTGAAACCCAACCACAATTATGTTTGTAATCAAGGTGTTTTAATAAAATATTAAAAAAGAGAGATATAAAGAAAAGATATTCTGCTTTAAGAATGGAATATAAGAATCACCCCATTCACACTCCTCCCTAAGTTAAGTAGCTGGCCTGCATTCAGGCAATTCTTTTTCTTTTGCAAATTCCTTCATGTTTTTTTCTCTTTTCCTGTCAAGTCTATAGACAGAATAGGAGCTGGATTTTCATTCTATTCTTGAGATGTAGCAAGATAAACTAAACTTAACTAAATACTAATATAGGGAGAAAGGAGTTAAAGCAATTTCATCATCTTTAATTTTAAACAGTAATTTATATGATACATTTTTATATTTTATCATATATATATCTGATGACTTAAAATAAGTTTGGAGTCAGAGAACCTCAATGTGATTTTATTACTAATATTAATTTGGGGCCGGAGAGATAACATGGAGGTAAGGCATCTGCCTTACATGCAGAAGGATGGTGGTTCGAATCCCGGCATCTCATATGGTCCCCCGTGCCTGCCAGGAGCGATTTCTGAGAGTAGAGCCAAGAGTAATCCCTGAGTGCTGCCAGGTGTGACCCCCAAAACCAAAAACAAAACAAAAAAGAAAGAAAAAGAAAATAGAAATAAATAAAAATAAGAAAGACGAGATAAGAAGCCATAATTTATATTTAGAGGTTCTTGAAATATGCTGTTCCAAATATAGATATTGAGTTATTGTCAATAATAAGGCATAATCATTGGAAAGAACATGAGTTTAGGATATTATATAGCCCTAGTATAAATCCTTATTTTGGAAATGTGATATTGGGAGATAAGAATAATTACTCTAAATTTTTTTCTAGAGGATAAAATATCTAATTGCTATTATTTTATTTATACATTATACTTTTTAACAAAATGTAATTGGGATAATTATAACATGAAATGCTTATTACTTAGTGGATGCTCAATAAGTATGCGCTGTTAAAATAAATATACTTCAAGGACTAAAGTGATAGCATAGCAGTAGGGCCTTTGCCTTGTACACAGTCAATTCAGGACCCACCTGAGTTTGATCTCCAGCATCTCATATGATCCCCACATCTGTCAGGAATGATTTCTGAGCACAAAGCCAGGAGTAATCCCTAAGCAGTGCTTGATGTGGTCCAAAAGCAAACAAACAAAACTTCAAAATGCTGTTATAATGGCTTTAATTTAGGGGTGACATGGCCAATTAATTTATCAAGAAGTTGTGGTATATATACAAAATGGTATACTATGTGGCTCTAAGAAAGAGCCACATATAAAGTTTTCTATAATATGGATAGAATTATAGGATATCATACTGAATGAAGTCAATTAGAAGGATTGGAATAAATGCAAAACAATCTCACTCATATGTGGTACTTAAAAATACACAAGATAACAACAAAGGGTCAATGGCAATTCAATGTAAGAACTAATGTACAAAACTGAGTTTGTGGAGGGGGTTGTGAAAGGAAGAGACATTGATTCTTAGGAAAGAAAGGTGGGTACTAGTGATTAGTGTGGTTCTGGAATTGTGTAAACTGGAAAGCCTCATTAACAATATTGTAAATCACAGTACTTTCATCAATAAATATAAGTAACTAAATAAACTTTTAAGAAAAAATGAGGGATTGTTCTTGTTACATACAAAAACATTTCCATAAGATTATTATTTTACTGATCCTGCCCTAATCAATTATTATGCCCACCCTAGGGTGTGACCTGATGATAGTATATTGGATTATGCCTTACTTGGTATTCTGCTCCCACCCTAGGGTGGTACCTGAATACTTGAATATAAAAACAAGGGTCTGAGGAAGGCAAGGGATTCTTCAGCCTTATCCACTAAATAAAGGTGATATCTCCTGAAGTCTGACTGCCTGTGAGTTTTCTATACACCGCTATCCTGAACCCTCAGACCCGTGGGCTGAACAGGGTGGCAGATGAGTGGTCAGAGCTGGAGGAGAAAAACCTCATCCTCCATCCCATCACCTTCCAGCCCCATCAAGAGCTGACTTGCAACTGTTCTTTGAAAGTTTCACTAGCAACTCCAGTCAGACAAATTATTATTTCTGAAAAAATATTCATTATTTCTTGGGATAGCATAAAAGGGACAAGAATATGTTCTAAGTCAAATTAAAAGCTATACACCACTATCAAGAAGTGGCAACAATAAAATGACTTTTAAAATTGATAACCAAACCTTTGCTAGAATTCAATAAATATCAATTAATAATATATTGATCTTGTTACAAAGGCAATTTAAAGTTATGCTATAATTTGAGAATTAGCTTGAACTACCTTTCTACACACAAGACCTAAAAGGAAGATCTAAGGAGACAGAAAACACAATTCAAAAATGCTTTCTGCACACCTATATTCATTGCACTGCTATTTACAATAGCCAGACTCTGGAAACAACCAAGATGCCCTTCAACAGATGAATGGCTAAAGAAATTCTGGTATATATACACAATGGAATATTATGCAGCTGTCAGGAGAGATGAAGTTATGAAATTTTCCTATACATGGATGTACATGAAGTCTATTAGACAGAGTGAAATAAGTGAGAGGGAGAGAGATAGACACAGAAGAGTCTCACTCATTTATGGGTTTTAAGAAAAATAGGGGGGGGCGCAAAAAAAAAAAGAAAAATAGACATTGTTATAATAATGCCCAGAGACATTAGAGATGAAGACTGAAAGGACCAGCTCATGATATGAAGCTCACCACAAAGAGTGGTGAGTGCAGTTAAAAAATAACTACACTGACAGCTATTATGACAGTGGTAGTGAGTGAGAGAAATAGAATGCATGTCTTTAATACAGGCAGAGGATGGAGGAGGAAGGATGGGGAGCATTGGTGGTGGGAAGGTTACTCTGGTGAAGGGGGGAGTTCTTTGTTATAACTGAAACCCAACTTATAAACATATTCGTAATCATGGTGCTTAAATAAATATTTAAAAACAATAAGTGTGCTCAGCTAAATTACGAGTCACAAAAAACATTAGTAAAAATAAGTACAATAGCTGGTTGATCAAATCACTTCCGGGGGAAGGCCATACTGAATATCAGTGATGGGGGAGATTGGAAGAAACATAGTATAGATGGTAAATACAGATGACATAAAAAAATGTTTGGCTATGAAAGAGAACAATTAATTAAAATGTTGAAATGTTTTTAATCCATTGTTAATACAAAAGGGAGATTCCTCTGAAAACCAAGAGAAAATAATATCAAACTTAAGGACATAAGGAAAAATCTTGTTGCAGTTATAAGATTCTGAAGAAGAGGTATAAGGGTAGGGTGAGCAGGAAAAATGGTTCAGGAAGAGTGAGTGAGAATAGTAGAAGAGAGGATGAAGCTGATTCCTATATGATTAATGAATAACTTGAACTATCATAAATTAGGTAACAATTTTCATATTAATTTTTTTTCTATTTTACAAAGTAGAAGAAGATATATATCAATAGTCAAATGATGTTGGTTTCACATTTTGTTGTATTTTTCTGATAATCTAAGTCCTTTTTAATGTTTTGTTTAATCTACGAACCTATCTATAGTACACAAAAATAATTTCCATTTTGTGCTCCTATTCAACTTGTCTCAGCTGGTTGCATTTATAAATGCTACAAATTAATATAAGTATCAATTAGTATAAGTGTCACATAAATAACAAATGACTTTAGAGTGATGATGCTGCCTTAAATATCTCATGACCAAATTTAAGTTGTTGATTTTATTAATTAAAAACATGATGCATTTCAAAAATCATCCATTATAATACTGTACATTTTGTATGCAAAACTATGAGAGTTGGCACTGTACCTTGGCATGGTTGCCTTACCTGCCTTTGTCATTGCCCAGGTGTTTCCCATGCCTGTGGCAGACTAAGAAGGTGGAGGAGCCTGCAAGACCAGTTATAAAGTGCAGAACATGCCTCAGGGCCTCCATTCACAATCCAATATGCCTTCAGAATTTGTGCCCGGCCTTAGCACCGCAAGGCTGACCTTTCGACACAGGTAAGTTCGGCAACAATCACTTGGCTGCAGCCATGGCTTCTGCCTGGTGCCAGAAATTCTACAGTCTTTTGGGTGGCAGCCACCTGGCAGCAGTTTTAGAAGCTCTACTCTGACACAATTTAAGGGTGTGTGTACTTGTATGTGTGTGGTGTGTGTGTATGTGTGTGTGTGTGTGTGTGTGTATGTGTGTGTGTTCTCCATAAGTTACATGTGATGCTTCTTTCTGGAAGGGGAAACAGAGACTGAGGTATTGAACTATATGTCTTTTCTCCTTGGCCAGGATCACTGAAATCTAGCTTTGCTCTAATTTCAACAGAGGTTTCTAAGGACAGCACACAGGAAGGAAAAGAAAATAAAAATAAATAAATAAATAAATAAATAAATAAATAAATAAATAAATAAATAAATAGAATACTATGGGGCAAAGGGGGGCCAGAACGATAGGGCAAAGGGGAAGAAACTTTCTTTGCACACTGCCCACCAGAGTTTGATAACCCGCACCATACTTGGTCATGAGTAAGCCCTGGCCATAGCCTATGTGTCCCAGAAACCAAGAATATTTTTAAAGTTTTTAAAAAGTAGTCAAAGAGGGGTAAAAATGGAAAGATTGAGCTGAACCATTATCTTGGAATGTGAATTTGGATGACTATCGTTTTTTTCTTTCTCTCCTACCTCTGCTGTTTTCCAATTCAAGCTTTGATCTCATTACAGTGAATACCAAAGAGAGAGAGAGAGAGAGAGAGAGAGAGAGAGAGAGAGAGAGCTGTTCTTGCTTTTAAAACTTTTACATTTATTCTATTTTATTATTTATAAAATTCCCTGTCTTAATTAAATAACAAGAATTCATTGTGATTCTGCTTAAATGTATTTTTTTTTCACTCAGGTCTTTGTACACAAATGTGAACAAACAATTGGGTAACTCAGAAAAAAAATATTTCCTTGATAAACAATTAAAAATCCATTTTGTATTGGTTGGAAAAGAAACAAAAGCAAGTTGTTGTAGCAGAGAAACTGCTATAAATCTCTACCTTTCTCATATAATCTCCCAATGTGTTTCTATGAAAAGGTATATACATTCTTATTTAGTTCACATAATATACTTTGTGAAAGCAAGTCTCTCTGTCCCCTTTTTATATTTTGGAATTACAGCTGAAATTGATTCTAGGGGAAAGTTAATCAAAGGACCTTGCAAGCGTAATACATGAGAAACCCTTGATACCAACACTGATTCTAACCCAGACTGGAGAAGAATTCCTAGCAGCAACTAATGATGCTCTTTATCTGGAACAGAGTAAGATGTCACTAAACGTTTGCTTTGTCTTATATGATCAGGAAAAAGTCAATTGCTACTAAAAAAAGAACAGTCTTGTGCATGGGAAAGAAAATAAAGAGATAAATATCAGTGGTTCTTTGTAAACAATAAAACTTTAAAATGACCACGTTAATTAAAATGATTACTTAATTAAAACAGTTAAAAGTAGTAGGAAAGCATAGACTTTTTGAGTTTGGGAGTAAATGGATGAAAAAAATCTAATACAACCCCCCCTAACCCCCAAAACACTCATATTACAGGTCATAAAAAAAGACAAAATAATTGCTCTGGAGATTTATTCTAAAGTAAATGAAATATTTTACTTCAACAAATACTTCCTCCTATAAACTCACATACATACATGTGCATCACTTGTCAATAATATGTACTCACAGGTAGATAGATGAAAGCTCGAAACATCAGACCTAGTGAACACTGCAATGAATCTCAGAAGTCACAAGTGTTACTAAAATAATTTGCTTTGCTTATTATTCTCCCAACATTATTCCAAAGGTAGCTTGTCAATTTTTGGATATTACTAGTCATTTCCAGTTGTTATGCTATAATATAGATGCTCTGTTCATATGTAACTAATAGTTTAGGTCAATATTTTACATCTTATTTAAACAGACATCTATCTTTAATTCTTTGAAGGATACAAAGTTCAACCCAGATTTCTTGCCAAAACATCTGACTCTAAACCAAAAATCTTGTCTCCACCCAGTATGCACAAAAATCTATACATAATTGTCCAAGCTAAATGTAATTGGAATAATGTGTTGTCTCTCATGTCTTCATTATTCATGTTGATTACTTTTCCCATAAAATACTTATGCCACATATCTGTGCTATTTTTTAAATAATGGCCAAATTCACTAAATCTCAATTATCTTCAGGGAATTCTAAGGCTAGTTAGATATCTCTTCATATTTGCCCTCTATTCTATAACAATTATTTACTCTTTTTATTTACTCATTCACAACTTTCTCTTTTTTTTAATTTTTGACTTGACCACCTTTAATTTCTTTCTTTCAAGAGCCCTATAACTTCCTCTTTTTAAATCTGGGTAGAGAGTGAAACTATGATTATTAGTAGTTTTATTGTAAAAAATATTAAAATACATAACAGAGGGTAAAAAACACAGAAGTCAGCCCAAACACATGATTTCTTTCAAATTAGTTTTATGCATAATATTTCATAATTATAACTCTGCTTCAAATATTTACTGGAAAAATATATGTTAAAATAAATAAACCATTATTTATAGTAATATGCAACTTTTTATAATTTTTTATTTAATACTATGACACAGTATTTTTATGCTGATAAATAGGTTCATTAGTATGACTTTAATATGTTTATTACATGGCATGATATAAGCTATTTTATTGGGCATTTAATTTACTTATAGTTATTTACTATTATAAATAATGCTGCTATGCATATATTAGTAAATCAAACTTTTCCTCAGATTTTGGAGTGTGTTCCTAGGATAATATTTCATGGAAATAGAAGAAAAACATCTTTTGAAACTTCCACTGACATTATGTAAAGGTAGCAGTTTTGTTATATTCTCATGAACACAGAATTATTTTCTAATGCTAGTTTAATATATAAATGTATATTACATGGTAATTTTGATTAAGCTTACAAATATGATAATTTCATATTCTTTTATGTTAATTTCTTCACTTCATAACTCACGAACTAAATGACATAATAATATCTCCCCAAAGGAGATCATATCAAATAAAATCATTTTATTGCATAATTTATTGAAAATAGAAGGTCGAGATTATCTGTAGAGTGGGAATTTTCTTCTTTGTATGTTCTCTTCCACTTGCTTATTATGTGAAACATTAAGCCACTATTTCACATTTAAATAACCAGGCTAATTAAAATTTTATCAGTTAGAGATGATTGATGTGGAATATTTAGTTTAAGGACACAATAAAATCTAAAACACCTAAGATTGTCATACTGTTTTATTACATGAAACACCTCAAGAGATAGACTGGATCTCTAAATTGTTCTTTAGGTATTTAAAATTGGTTAAGTCACATAAAATGTGATCTTTAAAATTATAGTTCTTCCTAAACCCTTTCAGAGCTCACTCACATGCTAGAAAAGTGGCTGATATGAAGAGGGACCAATCTTTAATGCTGTACATGCTGTACTGTAATAATAAATCTGTAATTATTTGTTATAAAGAAATTATAAGAAACAATCTAATTATTTCTTTTCAGTAGATTTTTTTTCAGTAGGTGATTTTGTCTGTGTAGCTAACATACTTCTTGTTACTTTCTTCCTGACTTACAATTTACACAGATTTTTTAATGTATTTTCACTAGGTGAGATTTGTAACCAATGTTTTAACTTTGACGGTGAATGATAAACAAATACAGGCTTCTAAGTGAAAATTATCTCTGGATCTGAAAAGAAATTATTTCAAGAGTATACATATACTTTATAGGACCCACTTTCTATTCAAAAGTTCTATACTTTTATGTGACACTTTTTTTTTTTGTGGTTTTTGGGTCACACCCGGCAGTGCTCAGGGGTTACTCCTGGTTCCATGCTCAGAAATTGCTCCTGGCAGGCACGGGGGACCATATGGGATGCCAGGATTCGAACCGATGACCTTCTGCATGAAAGGCAAACGCCTTACCTCCATGCTATCTCTCCGGCCCCTCATGTGACACTTCTTAAGAGGATATGCTCAATGTCTATTTTTTAGTCAAATTCCTAAGTATGGTTATGGATATTCTCTAAAAGTATGTCTAGACAAAGAAAAGTATAAGACTAAACCACTATGTTCTATAGAGCCTTATCATCTGATGGGTTTCCTCTGAGTTTACAAAAACATAAAGTCCTGGGAAGTAATATCTTAACTGCTTTGATTCTAGACATGATCCTATTTAAGTAGTTCAAAATAACTTATCATCTTCTCCAGAAAAGTAAATTTTACATTTTTTCAAGAATAATTGTAGTTTCTAGTTTCTCAATAGCAGTTTCTAGTATCTCAATTAATATACAAAAATGCATTTACTAAATTTTCTACATATCATTCCTCTCTTGAAAGAGGAAAAATATAGATTAGTGATTAAAGAATTCTCTCTCCATCTTCAATATTATCTATTTTAAAAATCATATTGTTTTAAAAATATATTGAAATTACGGAGTAAATATTGGTCTGCTATGTAAGATGCAAATAATTGACTTAAATTATGGCTATAAACCAAATTATCTTCCTACCAAAAACACCTAGATAATATACAAGCTAATATGTGTGAGATCATAAAATTATTTTTAGTAGATATATTTCAGTAGGTGTTTTTGTCTGTGTACCTAACATATTTCTTGTTACTTACTTACTTCATGACCTACAAATTTATACAGATCTTTTATGTATTTTGAATAGGCGAGATTTGTAACCAAAGTTTTAACTTTGACAGAATAAAATGTCTAAGAATGCTAAACAAATTAAGGCTTCTAAGCGAAAATTATCTCTGGATCTGAAAAGAAAATTTTTTAGGAGTATACATATACTTTATGATACCCACTTTGTAATCAAAAGTTCTTCTCTACTTTTATGTGGCATTTCTTAAGAGGATATTTTCAATGTTGTCTATTTTCTAGTCAAATTCCTAAGTATGATTATGGATATTCTTTAAAAGTATGTGTATACAAAGAAAAGTGTGTAAACCACAATGTTCTATATATACTTATCATCTGATGTGTTTCCTCTGAGTTTACAAAAACATAAAACCCTGGGAAGTAATATTAACTGCCTTGATTCTAGACATGATCCTACTTAACTTATTCAAAATAATTTATCATCTTCTCCAGAAAAGTGAATTTCACACTTTATCAACAATAATATAACATCATATAAATAACAAGATGGATTTGCAATGGATGCTTTAGGGACTCTGAAATATTTAAAATTATTTAAAGCTGCATAATTTTGGGAAAACAATATGAATTAATTCGTGAGTTCACCCTATGTGACTTAAAAGCACAGACACAAAATAATCCTCATGCAGGTCATAAGGAAACATAAAAGGGGAGTAATAAATGCCCAAGAGCAATAGAAACAATGACTGTGAAAACTGGTTATCAGTAGGAAGTATGGGTGTTGGGAAGGGAATGGGGTGGAGAAGAACACTAACAACAATAGTAGGGGGAAATCTTTAACCAAAAGGAGAAGGGGTTGCTGAAAAAGGATAATATGTCACGCATGAAACCCTATCAGTAAAAGTATTGTAAATCACAGTGCCAAAAAGCATAAAAGTACATCTTATAGAGTCAGACAAAAGGGTAGGACAGATTGGGGAGGCAATCAGCCATGGAAGGAAGTTGACATTGGTAAACGTTTGGTATTGAAGCTTAATATGCCTGAAACCCAATAATAAAAATAACTTGTAATGCATGGTAACCAAATAAAAAAATTAAAGGATTTACATACTGGTAGCAACCCAGAAAAATTATTATGATTTAAGATTACTGTCATTTCCAAAAAGAAACAAACATCATTTTTGAAACTCATTAATTTCTTGATCTGTTTGTAACCACCTTCAATTTTGCTAGTGCATTGCTTGTCATTCTCAGGCAAGCATAGCTTCCCTTCTCTTGAAAGACTGAGGTTATTTTTATTATGTTATCAAGGAGATTTCTTCACGCCAATAAGGTTTTCTTATTGGTCCCAGGATAAGTTCTGCCCAGTCATGGTTGTGAAAGTCAGTCTTCTCTAATTAGCACTCTTGGTTCTTGCCAGATCAAAAGACTCCATGTCTTCTGCTTCCTCTTACCATTAGGTGATGTGATAGGACAACCTGCTCTTAGATCAAGTTGTAGTTTCCTCATTGTCGGGATGTCATATCAGAACTGGTACAAGTTGGTGCCAGTGTAGTGTTAGAAATTTCCCAGTGGAATTTGGTTCCTGGTGTTGTTGCAGGGAGCTATATCAATTCTACATCTGGAATCTGGGGTTTAGGGACTAAACTGTCCCATCTCATGGAGACTGAGTTGTATCCACATGACACATGTTCAGGTTGGGAGGTGCCCCTGTGTTATAAAAAGTATGAGTTCTTATTTCTAGAAGATAAGATCTTGTTTCTGTGTTTTCCCTTTTTTACTGTGCACCATACAAAAGTGTATGGTGTCATATTGTACCCACAATAGCACCAGCTATTATAATGTTATTATATTATTATAATAGCTGGTGCTATTATGGGTAAGAATAACAGTCTACACAGTCTCTAGTCTCTGGTTTTGACCTGAGCTTTTATCCCAGGCAAGAATTTTTCTTCTGGGTTTTTGTACCAAGCAGAATCAAAACCAGTGAGGATAAAGAAAATATGTATGTAGATAGGTAGGTAGATAGATAGATAGAGAAAGAAAGAAAGAAAGAAAGAAAGAAAGAAAGAAAGAAAGAAAGAAAGAAAGAAAGAAAGAAAGAGGAAGGAGGAAGGAAGGAAGGAGGAAGGAAGGAAGGAAGGAGGAAGGAAGGAAGGAAGGAAGGAAGGAAGGAAGGAAGGAAGGAAGGAAGGAAGGAAGGAAGGAAGGAAGGAAGGAAGGAAGGAAGGAAGGAAGGAAGGAAGGAAGGAAGGAAGGAAGGAAGGAAGGAATATATGGATAGAACAAATAAAACTGAATTAGAAAAGTAATTGAAGAAAACAAGTGATGGAGGATGTTAATTTGGGAATAAACATCCTAAGATGCATTATTATAAAGATATTAAACATACAAAGGCAATATAGACCTCTCAATGAGGTCTTTTGAGATGTTCTTGTGGGGGGTGAAATCCAAGGCACTTTTTTATCACACACCTTGGTCTTGAGTTTGAGACATTATTTGTAGCATTCCGGGATCAGGTAGTGTCCTTGACCTGGGAGTCTTTCTGAAACTGATCCAGAACCGTGCAACAGTCCATGTTTTGAGGAGGGTGAGAAGGGCCACTTGGCATGCATGAGTCAGCAGACATGTTGGTTATAGTTTCTTGCCGGAGCACGAGATGTGGGACTGAGAGGGTTTCTTTTTGTTTCGGAGTTGGATGGTGGTTTGTTAGGGCAGGAGGTCGGTCTTGGTGCCTAATGAGTTAAAAACTGAGGATAAAGAGGGTTAAATAAGGAGGGATAAAGGATCAGGTTTGGTGGATGAGAGGGTAGAAGGAATTCTTAAGTGGGGGGAGGGGTAGTATATAAGCGGGGCTATATACACTATAGAGATGTATTGTTTACAGTTTAGGTTTGGCAATCAGAAAGAAGACCACTGTATAGAAAATCACTCCCACATATAGACAGGCTTTAGAGATCTAGTCAAGTATTATCCTCCGGATCTTGGGCATTCCATTTCCTTTCCTAGGAACAATCTAAAATTATGAGAACAAAAAAAAAAAAAAAAAAGAAAGCATAGTTGTCGTGCCCGCACGCTTTTGAAAATGAGGACTAGTGAGAAAGACCTCCCTGCAAGGGAGTCCACCACATAGCCCCATTTATGGCCCATTTATAATTTCCCTTCCCTCTGACCGCCAGAGACTCAGCTGCCTGGCCTTGCCCTGAAGGCCTGGTCTGGCTTGGGAGGGGTGGAGGTCCCATTCCCCTGCTCTAGTGTTCAGTACAGGGGACCTGTTGGCTAGCTCCCCCGCTCAGTGACCCTCACATACCAGTTGTAAGAGGAAAGGTGAAATACTGGTATATGGGGTCTGTTGAAGCAGTCTCCAGCCTCACCCCGGTTTTTTTACATTTGGGAAAGTGTGTCTTCCTTCCCCCAACCTCCCAGAGACCAAGTTGCCTGGCATTGCCCTGAAGGCCTGGTCTGGCTTGGAGGGTTCCCATCCCCCTGCACTAGTGTTCAGTACAGGGGGCCTGTCGGCTAGCTCCCCCGCTCAGTGACCCCCACATACCAGTTGTAAGAGGAACGGAGAAATACTGGCAGGTGTCTGTTATCAGTTCTTAATGTACACTTTGGTTTTATAGTAAGTCATAATTCAAGAACTCATCATATTTTAATGAACTACTTACATTCGATTAGAAGTGATAAAATTACTAACTTTGTAGAAAATAATGGATCAATTAATATTTCTTGATTACTTAAAATAGGAATACTTTAAAATTATTTATTCTCCTAGTAAAAAGTTTAGTTACTAAATGCATATTTTTGTATTTCAAATATAAAAGAGATAAAGGAATTTAGTACCTATGAACTAAAATTCAAAATGATAATGTCTCATGATACCATCTGAAGGAACACAAGAGACATGATTTCTTAGTTTGCAACTCACTAGATCATTACCTTTCCTATATGTCTGACTTGGTTGCTATTCAAATGAAGCATAACCTATTATTTTTCAGAATTTAATTTTTATTACTTTATTTAAAATCTATAATTACAAAATTGTTAATAATTTAGCTTTGGTCATACAATGTACACCCCCCTTCACCAGTGCACATTTCCCACCACCAATGCCCCAGTTTCCTTCCTACCCTTCCTCTTCCTGCCTCTGGGTCAGACATTTTACTTTTACTTCTCTCTATATTCTTTCTCTCTCTCTTACTTTTTTCCCCTTTTTAAACTGCGATTTGTACTATTGTTAATGAAAGGAAACTATGCATAGCATTTTTTTTTTCCTTTTCAGCACCAAATTTTTATCTAGAACTCATCAGTTCTAACTATCACTGTCATAGTGAACCTTTTCTACACTAGCTGCTCTGCTCCACTATTTGTGGAGAATCTTTATTGTCTTTGGATATTATTATCATCATACTATTGTTTTTCTTACATCCCACAACTGAGTACGATTATTCTATGTCTCCCTCCCCCTCTGACTCATTCCATTCAGCATAATACTCTTCATGTTCATCAATGTATAAACAAATTTCTTGACTTTATTTTTACTAACAGCTTAATAGTATTTCATTTTGTACATGTACATGGGTTGTTTCCAGATTCTGGTTATTGTAAATACTGCTGCAATGAACAGGAATGCAGAAGGATCATCTGCATTGTGTTTTTGAGTTCCTAGGAGATATCCCTAGGAGTGGTATTCCTAGATCATATGGGAGCTCAAGTTCTAATTTTTTTTAGGAATATTTTTATTGTTTGCCAAAAAGACTGAACCAGTTTACAATCCCACCAGCAGTGAATGAGATCATCTTTTAAAAAATAATAAATAAATAAACAAATAAAAAAGGAACAGGAGAGCTAGTACAGTAGATATGTATTTGCCTTGCATGGGGTTAAGCTGGGTTCAATCCCTGGCATCTCATATGGTCTGCCAGGAGTGATGAAGGTGTCAGGAATAAGCCCTGAGCACCGCTGGGTGAGCCAGAAAATTATAGACTTAAAAGAACGAATATAAAGGAAGCTTTAAGAAGAATATTGGTAATGGACAGGGTTTGGGAGAAGAATAAAACTTAAGATCTGCCAGCAAAAATCTTTATCTTCTACTATACAGTTCTTCTTCTAAGTAGCATGTTATAGATAGGATAAACAAGACATGGTTTGTGGGGGAAATATTAAGTGGTAAGTTAGCACCAATAAAAAAAACACTGTGATCTTTTATATTATGTACTTATTCCAGTTTCTTTTTTGTTTGTTTGTTTGTTTGTTTCTGGGCATACCCAGTGACTCTGTGCTCAGAAATTGACCCTGGCAGGCTTGGGGGACCATATGGGATGCTGGGGATCAAACCCTGGTCCATCCTGAGTTGGCTGCATGCAAGGCAAACATCCTACTACTGTGCTATCACTCTGGCTCCATATTCCAGATTCTTATTCTCTTGCATTAGCTTTGAAATATAGGCAAATACATGTATTTAAATGAAATAACACCCTTGTGTACAATGTGAACATATTACACATCACATTATTTTCTCATATCACTTTAAATATAAAAATGTTCCTATGAGAAATTACATGTAAAATAATGTAATGAATTTATTAAAGATTAATAAACAAAACTAGTTGAAGTTAGACATGTCTCACTTCAAAACTACATTTGACCAAGGGAATAGGGATAAATCATTAATGTATTGCTCAATTTATTTTTTCTTTAATGTAATTTAAATAAATTAAATTTAAATTTTTATTAATATGTAAAATATAATGGGTTAAACTTCCACTCCAAATATTTGTTTTTGCATGGTTAAGTACTCATATTTGTGCACTTAATGCAACCTATCTGTGGCATTTTCAAAGAACAACGAGTTGTCCAATGTTGGAGTGAAAAGTAAGATTTGAATCATTATAGATAGGACAAAATGAAAGTCAAACAACCACAAGGTAATTACTCTTAAAATGTAATCTCAGTAATTAAGTTTGCTTTGTAATTCAACATTATTCAACTATGAACATATCGTTTTACCAAGGATCCTATGGTTTGTTTTAGTTACACTTAAAATTGTATTACTATTTCAGAGAAATGGTACATAAGATGCTGTTCTTGCATGTAAACAACCCAGTTTGATATCCAGAGTGGATTATAAATCTCAGTACTGCTATGAGTCGCCACTGAGCACAAAGTTAGGAATAATCACTAAACATAATTGGATGTGAGCTAATAAAAATAGGGAGAATGACATTCTCCTCCATATTTAGGGTTACCTGCATCTCAACCTGAGACATGTAACTCCTCTAACTTTATGGTATAGACTCTACCTTAAAGCTTTATCTGCTTCCTGGTTCAAGTCTTGTATATCTGACTCTTTCTTTGGAGAAGCCCACGTTCTTTCTCACTAGAACACACAATGGTTTCTATTTATCATTCTATTTATATATTTGTATCTATAAATATATTCATATTTTACCATATGTTTACCATTATATTTCTCAAAATAAGACTATTTTCTTTTGAAAAATCTTTTTCATAAGCAGTATTATTGATCACAAAGAAATAGCTAATACATTAGCATGATAAATACAATTTATATTTTAATTTAAAAAAACACCACTGAGGGTCCGGCTTGGTGGCACTAGAGGTAAGGTGTCTGCCTTGCCAGCGCTAACCTAAGATGGACCACAATTTGATCCCCCCGTGTCCCATATGGTCCCCCAAGCCAGGAGCGACTTCTGAGATCATATCCAGGAGTAACCCCTGAGTGTCACTGGGTTTGGCCCAAAACCAAAAACAAAAAATTAAAATTAAAATTAAAAAAATATAAAACACCATTGAATGGTATATTTTCAGATCTTCTGCCCATTTTTAACTAGTTACTTGTTATGTTGTTGCAAATGTTCCTTATATAGCTTGGATATTAAACTGTCATTGGAATATAATATAATTTATAATTTTACATTTTATGTTTGTTTTGCTAGAATTTTATTTTTTTCAGAGAAGTCACTAGAATTTTATTTTTATGTATAAAGAGCTTTTCTGAATTTTCTTAGCTATATTATTATTTTTGTTTTTATTTCCTTTGATGGTTGTTTTTTGTTTGTTTGTTTGTTTGTTTTTTATGTTTTTGGGTCACACCCAGCAATGCTCAGGGATTGCTCCTGGCTCTACACTCAGAAATCTCTCCTGGCAGACTCAGGGGACCATATGGGATGCCAAGATTCAAACCACCGTCCTTCTGCATGCAAAGCAAATGCCCTACCTCCATGCTATCTCTCCGGCCCCTTGATGGTCATTTAATATACTCAGTAACGTCTCTAATTCTGATGTCACAATGCATTTTCCATGCATTTTATGGCTTGGTATTAGATTAAATCATTAATTTTAATGTATGGAATTAGTGATTCAGTTTTATTATTTTGCCTATGGTGTCCCAATTTTCCCAAGACCATTTGTTGGTAAGATTTTCCTTTCCATCATAGCTCCTTTGTCATAAATTTAAGCATTGCTGTGTGTTTTTATTTACAGACTCTCAATTTTATTCCATTGGATTACATGTTTACTTTTATGTGAGTATCATATTGCCTTAATTACTGCTTTAAGTGATGCAGTTTGAATCAAACTATATTTTATTTCAAATATATATTATGCCTCCATTAAGTAAGATTGCTTTATCAAGTCAGGCTATTTTTCAAATATCCTAAAAGTACTGGTATTTTTACTTTGATTTTCTTAAGATTGGATCTTGATAGATATTATACTAATACTGTTTTAGATTTTTTCTTTTAACTGAGTTAATTTATGAACATATTGTGAAGCCCCTAGATTTCTCTCCTTATATAATAGGAAAATGGTTTTTTCTATCTCTTTCTCTAATACACCAGTACTAAGTAAGATAGTTAAAACCTAAGATTAAAATGATATTTAGTATGTAAATATTCTAAATAACCAAAATTTAATCAAAGCTAATATATCAATTGATATATAGCAAATGTAATGAAAATAAAATGACAAATGTATATCAAAAACTAGCTGACAGAGATGTGAATCCTCTGAAAATATTTTTTAAGTAACAAACATAAAAATGCTTCAAACTTGGGCTGGAGATAAGTTAGACAGGTGTTAAATATCCCCAGAGCACTGCCAAGTGTGATTTTCGTATCACAGACCCAGAAGTCAGACCTGAGCCCTATCTGGTATGCTCCCCAAAATAAAATAATAATAATAATAATAATAATAATAATAATAATAATAATAAATAAATAAAAACTCAAGATTCAACCGCAAAGTATACTTAAAATACACTGATTAGAGTGGGAAAAATTCTGGGGCTCACTGGTTTGCTGGTTTTCTGGGATTTGACAGCAGCTGCCTGCAGCTTGCTTTTAGCCACTTGCAGTCATTTCTAGGTATTTGCCATGTTTGTGTTCATGCCAACTCTGGAATGGATAGATTGGCAGCAAGAAGCGACGCACAAGCAACCAGTCAGTCAGGAGAAAAAGTGCATTTCAGTCAGGGGTTGTTAAGTAGCCTTTTGGATCTTACTGAGCCAGTCAAGCTTCTAGCTGTTTGCTGCTTTCCCTGCCACTTTTATTAGCCAGAGTTTAACATAAATCACTTTAGGGTCAGTGTTGATGTAATTAAGGGTACTTGTGCTAATAAACACAAAAAGGGTGAAAGGAAAAGGGAAAAAGTGACTTTACAGGTGTATGACTAATTGTAATTGATTAAAAAAAAAAAAAAGATCCAAGGATGAGGGAAATATCGGATACTGAATGTTGGATGAAGTAATCTGTTGGTGAAGTTGAGATGATAATGAGATGATATCAAATGAGATGATAATCTCCTATGGTTGCTGATTGAAAGCACTGGTCAAAGATCCACTTGAAGAAACTGTGGTCAGCTCAGTTTTAAGTGGTGATTCTCTTTCTCTTATAGCACGAGTCTGAAAAGAAATAGGGGACTGCTCCAATGATAAAAGGGAAGGTGTTAGAGGGATGGAGAAAAGGTTTTGCTTATAACACACACAGACCTACACATTCATGCATACACAGTTGATCAGTGCCATCAATAGGCTACAGCTAGTTGTGGGGCCTCTCACAAAGCACTTTCTCAAAAGAGTGATGGGTACCACCATCTGGAACCCTGTTCTGAGTCTTTAGCTCACTCCCCTTCACAGCCTGGTTTTGTCCCATCTGAGAAAATTTTAGCTGGGAGAGGACCAAGGTTGCATTGGTGGAATCTACTGTAATTGGGAGAAAAGTGGCTGCCTTGCACTGGTATTCCTCCTGGCCCAGTAACATTAGCAGCTTCTGTACCCTCCTCTCCTTTTATGACATCAAACTCCACAATCTCCCATGCTGTGCAAAGACATCCTGGGTTGTTTCTCTTAAGAGCTAACTGGTGAACAAAGACATGACGCTTAGTGTCATTTCTGTTCATGAATCCATAGCCCTTTAGAACACTGAACCACTTAAGAGTACCTAAGACTTGTATTGCCAGCACTGGCTAATCTCACTGGGTCCTGTACTGACCCTTGAAAAGTCTTTTGAGTGAGAATTCTTACTATAGTATCCTGCACACATTTCACAGATATCAATGATGCAATTTCTCTTATCCCACCTGGTCCAGTACTAGCCTTAGAAAAAAAAAGTCTTTTGAGCAAAAACTCTCCACTATTGTAAAAGACCTCTTCCCTTTTGGGGGCATGTGCATAGGACAGTGGTTCTCAAACAGCTGTGCACGCTCCCGCGGGGGGGGGGGGTGGCGAGAGGCTCTGTAAAGGGGAGGGGCACGTTTGACCTCGACAAACACTGTCATAACAAGCTAAGCCCCGTGTTTATGTCTCTGTATGTCTCTGCCATCTGCAGCTTGCTTTCAGTCACTTTAATTGGTGGTATTTGCCATGTTCGTGTTCATGCTAACCCTGTAATGAACGAGTCAGCATCAAGAAGCGACGCACTATCAACCAGACAGGGTCACAGGAAAAACTGCACTTCGGCCAGGGGTTGTTGAAGAGCCTCTTGGATCTTACTGAGCCAGCCAAGCTTCTAGCTCTCTGCTGCTTTCCCTGCTACTTTAGCCAGATTTTAATATACATCATTTTAGGGTCAGGGGTGATGTAATTCAGGGTACTTGTGCTAATAAGCTTAGGAAAGGTGAAAAGAAAAAAGTGATTTTATGGGTGTATGACAACAGTTAGGGTGCTTGTCTTACATGAAGTTCACTCATTTCCAATCCCTACCATTCTATTTGGGCCTCTGATCTCAGCAGGTGTGAACCGGAAATGCAGAACCAGGAATAATCCTTAGTGCAGCAGGGGATAGCCTGTAAACCAAAGGAACAAAAAAGTAACCTGACAAATAGTTATGCATATTTTTATGTAAGCATATTTCATGATATTTAAAAGCGTATGGAAATTAACATGTTATGGAAGTTGGGGGATTTGATGTGGCTACAACAGAGCAACATGAGAGCTCTTTATGAAGACAAAAATATTCTATAGCTTAACTATCACTATAAAGTTTTGGTTGCAATAATGTACTAGAATCCTTTTTTTTTTCACATTGCTAAAAATGCATTTAATTACAATTGCTCTGAACATCTTATACTCTATGTTTTAGAAGTGATCTGGTGACTTTTTAATTGGGATTTTAGTAGTTTTGTAATTAAATCCAAAGGTTCTTTTTTACTTGGATTACTACTGCCTTCTTCATTTTAGCATATAATTAATATCTACTAAATACTTATTGGATAAATAATTGGATAATATCTGCTAAAGCAGGGGTCCTCAAACTTTTTAAACAGGGGGCCAATTCACTGTCCCTCAGACCATTGGAGGGTCTGACTATAGTAAAAACAAAACTTACGAACGAATTCTTATGCACACTGCATAATATATACAAATACAATATATACAAATATAATACAAATACAATATGTGGCCCGTGGGCCATAGTTTGAGGACACTGTAAAGCAAAAGTATATCTTCTTATGCCTATTTTTTACTGTTCTGCATAATTTACTTTATTTTTCTCTAAAAACATTTATTTATTTTATTTTGTTTGTAGTTGGGTTTCAGTCATAAAAAGAATACACCACAAAAGCATCAAGGGGAGAGTAAATAAACCTGAAAGGAGTCTATAGTTAATCACATGACAATATACTTCAAGGGTGGAGAAACCCTGTATCTCGTAGGCCAAGGGAATTCCTTCTCAAATGACCCCAATATTTACTGTGCCTGTGCAGAAGGGAAGAAAAAAAGGAGAAAAAAAGGCAAAAAACACAAAACAATTTTTTCTTATTTATCTAGTCTTTGTCGATTTCTTTGTTTTGGTGTGGATACTGAAGTTGTTGTCTCCATTTATTTTTTTTCTTCTTTTCTTCCTTTATGTGCTCTGCCATGTTTTTTTTATCTCAAGACCATGTTTTTTATGTGGTGCTTATCTTTATTGTTGGAGTGCTCACTGGATATTTTATTTGACACCTCTTTTTGTACTGTTGTGGTGTTTCACCTTCATTTTCCCCTTCGTCTCTCCAACCTAGGATGAGAGCCTCCAGAAGGACTCCACCCATTTTTGGCGTATTTGATTTTTTCCCCCAGTTTATTACTTTTCTCTTCTTCAAACAAAACCACATAAGTTGAACTATCTAGTCCCACCTCCCAATTAGAGCGGGGAAATAAGGCAGGTACCAAAACCAAACAGGGGTAGGACCACTAAGTAGTAAGCTAGGCACAGAGGGGACCCCTTATTCCAGCAGCCCCAGGGGTGAGGGAGGAGGATTTGGGAGGTAGGATGGGAACGGAGATGGAGGGAGGGCAATTAGGTGATGGGAATTCCCCTGATTTTATGTTAATATGTACCTAAAATATTATTGTCAATGATATGTAAGCCACTATGATTAAAATAAATATTATATTTATTAAAAAAAAAAGAATAATCCCCTTCACCAGTCAGCCTTCCCACCAACAAAGCCCCTCTCTCCCTCTGCCCACTCCCACTGCCTGTATTCCAGATAGGCATTTTATTTCTCTCACTCACTACCATTGTCATACTAGTTGTTAATGTACTAAAATCTTACAGGACATTATCATGAAGGTAAAAATGTATGTAAGTCTCATTGAATTATTTACATTAACTACATATGAATTCTCTCTAAATAACACCTTTTTAATAAATTAGATAGAGAAAAACTTACTCATCTTCAAATTACTTTTCTTATTATTCTTACTTCAAATTACTTTATTTCTTATGCATGTTATTGTAAGTAATTTCATGACCCTCCTTTTACCCAAACACTTTACTCTGAGAGTTGTGGATAAATGCAAGTAAGAACAGGAGTGGGAAAAATAGGAGGATCAAATTATAGCTGCAGATGACAGAAAGGTTTATAGAGTTTAGTGGGCCAACCTTTTGGGGGCATGCCCAAATAACTGGGAAACATGCACTGCATGGATTCTTTAGACGAAAAAAGGACTCACTTATTCATTAAAAGTAATTGTGGTTTTATTTTAAAACCACGGGCTACTGAAAAGTGAACCATCAATGTTTTAACTATCCTAGTGACCTTGACCAGGATATTAATCGAGTGCTTATATTCATTCACCTATTTCAGGAAAATTCTTTAGAAAGAAAACTTCCCAAAATAAGATATTATAAGCTCTCTAAGGTGTCAATCAATGATGTTATTATTATCCCCATAAATAGTCACCAATTGCCTTATAAATAGTACAAACAAGATATTATACAAAGAAAGTAAAAAGAATGGAAATCAATGCCTTTGAAATTTTACATCCCAAAGCAGAAAGTATGTAATGAAGAAATATTAGGAGAAAAAAGAGAAGCTTCCTGAGCACTGGATTGTGCTTTTACATGCACAAATCACTCCAAAGCCACCAATGGCCCAAGAAACTATACTCTCTGTCTCTTGGCCTTGGGTTCTTTCATTCATGACTGAGGCATCTGACCTTCAGACCCATTGCATACTGGAGGGAGTGATGAGGGAGTACCATATTTGCCGGCGTATGACGACCCCGTAATTTTGCAGTGAAAACATAGGTTTAGGCCTATATTCACTGTATCAAACAGAACATTCCTGTGCTACAACTGTATCTTCCACAGTGAGCCAATCACAACAAGCAAAGGTTCAAAGGTTATACTGTAATAGACTTCCTCTCTGACTGGCCAATCTGATCAGGCTTTTGACAGTGTAGATTCCGTACAGAACATTGTCTAATTTGCATGCATAAGAAGCCTGCTTGGATTGGCTGAGTTAGAGAGGTGGTCCGAGTAGCGGCATATTGAAACATTTTTCAGGATATACTCGGCGTATAAGACAACCCCCGATTTTCGGTTAATTTTTTTGTTTCAAAAGTCGTCTTATACGCCGGAAAATATGGTACTTATTTATCTATTTGACAAAAATTTACTAAATCCTTGCTATATGTCCTATTCTAATTAGGGTCATGGGTAGGAACAAAGGCAAGGTCCTTGCTCTTACAAACCTTTGTGGGAGCCTTGCTGTGGGGCAAACTTGTCAATAAATAATGCCATTCTAAGGGAACTAAAGATATATGCTAAATTGTCATAAACTTATCTGTAATGATATGCAAGCCCCATATTTTCTGGGCCTTGTTTGCCTCATATGTAAAATTAAGAATATGCTGACATCAATCCTTGTTCATCATCTAGACTTCATCAAGGAGAATAAAAACAGTCCCATACCTTTTCATTTTCCAGCTATGTGAAAAAATGCAAGTCACTACGCCTTGATTGTAAAAATGACATACTAATGAGGAATTTTTTTGGAAGATTCAATGTTTTTATATATGTAAAATATACAAAGGCCTATATCTCATATAAAGTATAGCATAAATATTACTGATTAACTATTATTATTCTTTTTGTAATTTTATATTTCTAGCGATAACAATTACATTTAAAACTCGAGACATACACACTGTTTGTATATTTGTTTTAAAACTAATAATTAGCACGTTATAAATTGATAAATTAATGAGTCATATTCTGCCAAAACCATACGTATAAAAAAGTAAAACATACTCTTCTGAAAAATACATAGCTTTCAAGATTATTTATATAACTTACACATTATTTAATCGTGAATAATTCCCTTCTGACAACAAAAAATGTAAACATACTACCAAAGCTATTTAAGGCCTAAACATCTAATTTAAAAACTACTGAGCCATTGTTATTCAAGTGTAATAGCACAACAGTAATAATATGACTTAATTCAGTGAGTCTTATTTGAGACCAGCATTCTGCATCTGTATAGACATCCTGTACTGTTGATCCATAAACAGGACTTTGACTTGGCAAGATACTAAATTAAGATAGCCTGCAAAATAATTCAAATTATTGGATTAATTGTGCCAAGATCCCATTATTCGACCAAGTCTGAAAAAAAAAAAAACTTAACCCAGCATGCTGTACAATCACACTTATTTCTAGAACATTTCTGAAAACTTAAGTGATATTCAATTGAACTTAGTTGGAACTCATTTATATATACGATATTCCTTACATGTTGCTGCAATCCAATTTCAAAATTAAAACATTAGTTATAGAGATGAGCTGACAAAGTCTTCATAAATGAGTACAGAGGAGACAGGAATATCCCTTCATTTTAAACTGGCCCAACTGTGGGGAGGACTTTACCTATCACTATTTTTAAAGTGGTGGAATTTCAATATAAGCATCATTTTTGAAAAGGATGATATCATTTATTTTTAAAATTTTAGTTAGATATGTGTTTTCAATTGGACGATGTGACCCCAGCCCTCAGAGTTCTCTTAGGGAGAACATTGACAGTGGCATAATATCTAAAGATTTGACATTGAAATGATATGTATTTATCCGGTAAAAAAAAGTAAAAAGAGAAAAGTGGTCTAATTTTCACAATAGATGGAAAAGAGGATGCAGAGACCCAAACTCCCTTAGCGGATTATTTTTCTTAGAGAATTTAAATTGGGCTGATGACCTTTTCATTAAGACAAATAAAACTTCTGTAGATTCAAAGATAAATTTTAATAAGGAAAAAGGAGGACAGAGGATGAAGTAAAAAGCA
Organism: Suncus etruscus; assembly: GCF_024139225.1. Taxonomy (NCBI): domain Eukaryota; kingdom Metazoa; phylum Chordata; class Mammalia; order Eulipotyphla; family Soricidae; genus Suncus; species Suncus etruscus. Next base: position 136,896,220 of record NC_064852.1, on the reverse strand, counting down.
AATAATCTTGGAGCTGAAACTCTTAGAAAATGAGAATATTTGTAGCTAACTTCAAAAGATACAGCAAAATTTTTGGCTCTTCAAGCTGCTTGTAAGACCAATGTTTGAATAAACCCATCCTCCAAACATTGGAAGATGTATGACTGGGATTTCAGAGGTTTCCAAAAATATATAAAATGCAGAAAACACTTCTCTCCTTTGCCAAAACATGTCGGATCTTTGTTTACATTACCAGTTTCCCCTTCAAAGTGCTGGAAATAATAAGACCCCTCATGGCATTGATAAGACTGAAAATAGGATAGAGCATGGGAGGCTGCTCAGTCAATTCTGTCTTGAAATCTTCTTTCACACCTCTCCCTGTAATGTAAATATGGACTCAGTCCAGCTTTCCCTGTTCGAATGACTTTGACTGAGGGCGGCTGGTATGGAAGTCATTTCCCTTCGAGGTGCAGTAGCTGCTTTCCACAGACTCAACAAAGACACGAAATATCATTAACATCTGATTCTGAAAAGGTTGACAACTGCTTCTTTGTTTTACCAAGCAGTCTGGGGAAAGCTGCTGCGTATTACTCTATCATGAGCAAAATTATACCTATTAAGCCTCTGATATGAGTATTGGAATACTTCTCTCATTTGTGCACAGCATCAGGGTTTGAATATGTCTATTGTTTTTACAGTATCCATTACATATTTTAAATGGAATGATCATATATGTAAACATTACTTCAGCTGGGACTGAGTGATGCTTGGCAAAGCAAGAGAGACTGTCTGACCTCCTTGGGCCTTGGTTTCAAGGAAAGGGGTGCCAAGGGACTTTAGAGGGAGGGCTAGCAAAAAAAAAGAGAGGTGGATTGACCAATGGGTGCTGTAGCATTAAAGAAGTCTGGATCCCTTCCTCTGACACAGGCACAAAGCTACACGCAGGCCTCAAACTAACTTCTCTATTTTGTGGCATACAGAAGGAGGATGAAAGGCTTGCCTCAGGGTTTGAAATAGCAAGAAGGAAGAGTCTGGAAGAAGGAGAAGGCTTACTGGCTGCAGCTTCAGGATTTCATGAATAAGAAAGGAGGGGGTGGGGAATGCCTCTAAATTTAAAAACACTTCTAAAATAGCCATTAATAATCACATTCTCTTTAGATAAAAGCAAGAATTCTAAGCTATTTTTTAAGCACTCATTTTTTCTTTCAGTTTTAAAAATAGGAAATGGAATTAGCCTAAAAACATCAAATCAACTGATTAGGAATTCTTGCCTCTTCCCAAGGTCATAAGGCACGCTGGATGGCAGCACTCTCATCACTGTGGCGACCCTGTAAGCAAAAATATTTCTACACACAAAAGGTTGATGCTCGGAGCAACCTGCAATCTTAATCATTTACAGAACTGAGTTGAAACTTCCACCCTTAGATCTAAGTCCTGGAGCCTTGGACTCATGTTGAAATGTTTATTGATAGTTTTTGAAGAGATACTCTCAAAATTATCCTTGCATTTCACTCACCATTAGTCTACATTTAAAGTGCATTTTCAGCCTTTTTTTAGATTAGACAGATTTCGCTGCTAACCAGGAACATAAACACTGGAAATAAGAAATAAAACATTATTTGAAGTTTTGGGACCATACAGATGGACAAAAAAATTTCACTAGGCTAAATGTGCAGCAAATTGTTTATTGTGCTAAATAATTTTGTTTCTTTGATAATTCACTCACTTTTAGTCTGAAAACCTGGCCTTTGGCAACCTTATGATAACAAACTAGTAGCTGTTTTCTGCGATGGAAAGAAGCAATACTGCTTCTTTTAATTTTACAGGTTAGTCTATATCAAGTCAATAGACTATATTTTTTAGCATCTGAGGCTAAATATCTAACTATACTATATCTATATCTAACTAAATATCTAACTATACTGTAAGATTCTTATTAGAAAAATAAAGTCAACTGCAGCAAATGATTTAAACAATGAGCAAAGTTCAAATCAAAACAATCTGAGTGAGAATGAATGATAGAGATAACAGTTGTCACTGGAAATCTGGCATAAAAGAAGACCAAGGGGTTAGCAGAATTTTTATCAAAGACTTACAGTTTCTCTGTATCTTGTCACTGCCACTTATCAGAATTAAAATATAAGCAAAAGGTAATATTGCCTTCCAACCAATATTTTAGTTTTCTTTTTGTCTCCTGTCTCCTAGATTGTGTCTATTTGAGATTTTTTTTTAAGATACCCATTCTGCTTGTCAGTAGACTGTACCTCTTAAAATCATGAGACATCTTAATGATGGATCAATTTAGTGACATTAAAAAAGTAGTTCTGGCCATTTGAGAAAGTCCAACTGTCTTTTGTCTTTTGTCAACGATGTTAAAATGAGATGGAGACAAGTTCTCCTCACTGGAACCAAAAACATTCGCATGCATATCCACAACACACTTCAGGTGTTAGACCCTCCAGGTCTTTCTTATTTTTTGTAAAATGACGTGCCCATTCACCCCATATATGTGTACATCCACATGTGCATGTTCACACACAGACAAATTGCATAATCTTATTCAAAAATATTCCAGTGACAGCCTTTAGAAACACTTATATTATATGTCCAATAGAGGACATATTTTTTTTTCTTTTTTAATACTCAGTATTGAGCATGTGCAGGAATTCAATAGTTAAGCACCATACTTTTCCAGTAAGGTTCTGATTTTATTAGTTCCAAATAAAGTATAATTGCACAATTAGCTTACAATACCCAAAGGACAATGGTCACAGTTTTTCCCAAGAACTGATGAGGATTCCAGGTGTTTTGGGTATTGGGTGATTAGTATCAGAACTCTAAAACTAGTCAAGTTGATATTTTAAGTCCTATGTGTGATGAATGTTTAGAACGTCCAAGACAAGACAACATCTACATTATTTGGAAGAATTTTACAAAGAGAAGAGATGGAATTTACTAAGTCTTAACAGGTGTGAAAGAGAACTGCTCAAAATCACTCATTTTGTTATTTAATCCAAAGTGCCTTACACTGAAACAATTATATATAAAACTACTGCAATACTGAGGAAATGACCCAAAGAGTTTGTCAATATTCACTCCTGAAGCAATTAGTTCCATTTAATAGTTCATAACGTTAAATGGTCACTTTTTATGAAATAAAATCTGAGCTAAACTTCATTAACATCTCTTCTTCAGTTGACATTTCTCTTGCCCCTTTGATCTCCTTTATTTGGATCTTTCTCTAACTTCATGTAAAAGAACACAAGTTGTGGAACAAAGATATTACAAGATTCAAGTTGGGACAGATTCTTGCCTGCTTTGCCTTTGATAAATTTTTTAAAGTATGCATTCACTTACTTAATATATGGGGTATGTAACAGAACCAAGTGTTCAAACACAGATAAATGGATAAGGAAGGTGTGGCATATACATACACAGTGGAATACTAAGCACTGTATGGAATCATGCAATTTGGAGAACATGGATGGAACTCCAAGATACCATGTTAAGTGAAATAATTAAGAAGGACAAATATCAAATGATCTCATTTATATTTGTCATTTATTTTAATTTATTTTATTTTTTGAGGGGGGCCATACCAAGGCTCTGTGCTCAGAAATTGCTTCTGGCGAGCTTGGGGCACCATAGGGGGTGCTGGGGATTGAACCCAGTTGGTTCTGAGACATCCATGTGCAAGGCAAATTCCATACTGCTATGCTATTGCTCAGCCCCTATATGTGGTATTTATAATAACAGGACAAAGGAATAGTAGGTATCAAGGAAGGGGGTTGTATACCTAAATTGCCTAAGATTAAAATTGCCAATACAGAGAATGACAAAGAAGAAAAAAATAGCAAGTTGAGGGGTACTTAAAAGTAGGAATTTGATTATTAGGGGAAAAGTCTCAGGACTTTGGGCACATTCATGATCTAGAGGTATATTGACCTATGTCTAGTATAGACACATCTAGTATAGACTGTGAAAACTACAGAGCCAACAATACTATAAGTATAAATAACAAAATGTTAAAATGAAAAGACAAGCTAAGGTCAAGAAGAGCAGGGAGAAAACCTGGGGGGCATTGGTGTAGGAAGATGACATTGGCTATGGAATTGGATTGGAATATTTTATTCCTGAAACTCTACCATGAATGACTTTGTTAATCACAATACCTTAATAAATAGACAAATAAAACACTGTTCTCCTTAATTTAGTCAATTGATTTCTTTGTCATTCTGAATTAAATAATTCCTATTATACCTTAGAATGACTAAAATAATGTGCATCCTTACATCTTTAAAACATATGCTCTTCTTATTAACCTTGCTCCCATTCTCCATAAGAGGTAACTTCAATATATTTCTTGTACTTGAAAAGCCAAACTGGGCCTTCTTCGACCTCCCACCCATATTAGGTTCTCAAATCTGAAAAAATAGATTCAGAAAGTCAAAGAGTACCAAAACATAAATCCCCCTATAACTGACCTATGCAATTCTGTAAAAGGACAAGAACTAAAGATAAAGGCTAGATGTTTTTGTTTAAACTAACAAAAAAGAAAAAGACTTTGAATTCAAAAAAAAGTCATAACAAAGTTTTATATGTTACATTAGAATTAAGCATAGGGGCCGGAGAGATAGCATGGAGGTAAGGCGTTTGCCTTTCACGCAGGAGGTCATCGGTTCGAATCCCGGCGCCCCATATGGTCCTCTGCCTGCCAGGAGCAATTTCTGAGCCTGGAGCCAGAAATAACCCCTGAGCACTGCCGGGTGTGACCCAAAAACCACAAAAAAAAAAAAAAAAAAAAAGAATTAAGCATAATTACATGTATTTAGTAGTTAGTGACAATATCACAACAGAAGAGAATTAGAATTATTATTACTAGAATTGAATTCAGTCCTATTCAAAGGTAGGAAGTAGGATACAATGATGTACTTAGTTTACTTTCTCAGATTAAGCAACTAGTCCTAAATTGATGCAATCATAATTGACATTTTAATAACAATCCTGGGTACCATTTAAAAGTTAGACAATATAAAGCATTTTATATAAGGAGTAATAAAATTGTATCTTAAATACCATAAATGCAAAAGAAAAAGAAAGCTTCCACTTAAAAGTAAACCTCAACTAGAAATAAAGTATCATGTTTCATCTGTATAGCTCTCTCATGTCTTAAACCTGAGGAGATAATTTTTCATTTATTTACCATGTAATTTTCTACTTGCCTTATATTACCTTAGAAACAAGTTTTCTAGAATTTTCTATATACAACAGAGAAAAAGCTCATTTATATATGTCATAATTGTCCATCCCACAAGCTTTGGAAAAGGACTAAAGCATCTTTAAAATCAAACTAACTTGGAGAGGATGAAACATACATATTTGTGCTGAAGGTTTACTCCTTGTTCTAGAGTCACTTCTAACAGCACTTAGAGAACATATGTGGTGTTGGAGATTCAAACAGGGTTTGCTACATATAAGACAACTTAATTCTAGAACTATCTCTCTAACTGCTCAATTCTTTTTCTTTTTTTTCTTTTCTTTTCTTTTCTTTTTTTTTGTTCTTTTTTTTTTTGCTGTTGTTGCGTGTTTGTTTTTCACACCCAATGGTGCTCTGGGTCACTCTTGGCTCTGTATTCAGATATTACTCTTGGTGATGCTCAGGAGACCATATGGGTACAGGGAGCCAAATGTGGGTTGGTCAGTCACATGAAAGACAAGCATCTTACCTGCTGTACTATCTCTCCATCTCCTTAATTCAAATTCTTAGCAAGCATTAGATACCTTCACTGAAAGTTTGTAGCACTCATATCTGAATGAACAATGATAATAGTAAAGTAGTAACGATTTACGACTGCAAATACTTTTATGAAATGTTGTTCACTTTATTATCAAAACATGGTAGAACAGGTTGTCTTCTGCCTACTTAAAAGATGAATAATGGGGGCCAGGCGGTGGCGCTGGAGGTAAGGTGCCTGCCTTACCTGCGCTAGCCTAGGAGACGGACCGCGGTTCGATCCCCCGGCGTTCCATATGGTCCCCCAAGCCAGGAGCGACTTCTGAGCGCATAGTCAGGAGTAACCCCTGAGCATCACCAGGTGTGGCCCAAAAACCAAAAAAAAAAAAAAAAAAAAAAGATGAATAATGGATTTGAGTGCCCTAACAACTTCCAATACCAGGTAATGATTCTGGCTAAGACTGTTATCTTGGCCTTCCAATTACAGGTCCAGGGTTCATTCCTCTACGCCTTCCTGTACTCTTTCCATAGAAATAAAAAATACATTACAAAATTCTGGGTATTTGCCATTACAATCACCCATAAGGAGTTTTTAAAGAGTTAACCTTACTTATTAATTCTTATTCAAAGCTATTTTACTTCTCACATGCCCAGAACTTGTCAAGGGTCTACTCTGAAAGAATAATTGCTCTAAGGCATGTTGGAGATGAAAGGTGTTTCAGGGGCCGGAGAGATAGCATGGAGGTAAGGCGTTTGCCTTTCATGCAGGAGGTCATCGGTTCGAATCCCGGCGCCCCATATGGTCCCCTGTGCCTGCCAGGAGCAATTTCTGAGCCTGGAGCCAGGAATAACCCCTGAGCACTGCCAGGTGTGACCCAAAAACCAAAAAAAAAAAAAAAAAAAAAAAAAAAAAAAAGAAAGGTGTTTCAGGAGCTCTACTCAAAGTAAGTTTGAGCTCCTCATAAAGCCCATTTTCCAAAATAAGTCTTATATAAGACCTAGTATTCCATTTTCCTGTATACTAAATTACCCTACCAAGAAAATAAAATGAGAACACATAATATGTGCAACTTTGGCTACTTAACCTCTTTTCTTATTAATAGCTTTTTTAATTTTTTTATTTAAACACTATGGTGACAAGGTTGTTCATACTAGTTTCTTTTCACAGATAAAGTTGTTCATGATTGAGTTATAGATACTTAACCTTTTCATTCTCACCTTCTATCCTATAATACTACTTCTTAAAAGCCTTCCTAATCTTCTTAAAATGTTAGCTGCTCTCTATTCTAAGATCATACAGAATGTGTATCTCTGGGTGCTATAATACACTAGTTCAAATTCTTTGTTCACAGGTTTGTCTGATCCACTGGAGTGTGAAATGCCTCACTTAACCAAGTATTTCCCTTTGTAATACAGAGTATGCATTCAGTTACCATTTACTGAATAAATGAATGAGTAAAAGAATAAATGTTGAAACGTTTTCATATCCCTTTTTTCCATCTAAATGAACCACCCCATTCACCCACTACCACAAATCTTGTGATGATTTCTAATGAAGCCACACCACAGGTTATCTTCACAAGCTCTGTAGACATGTGGAAAAGAAAGAGAAGCAAGATTTTGCTTTTCATTACAACATGCATTTTACACTTGAATACTTTTACCATCACTGCAACCACAGACATCCCTTTATCACCAAAATGAAAGGGATCCCAGAGATTTGGAAAAAAGCTAACTGAATAACATTTATGATATCTGAGTCAAGTTGGAAGTAGTTAAGGTTTTCTTATTTACTAGCATTTTATTTACAAACACTGAATAATGCTCTTTTCAAATAAAGCCGTTCCATCTAAAATTTCAATCAGTTCTTCTAACCTTCAAATCCAAGGTGCATGTGAGTTTGATAAAATCTGATTCTTAATCTGAAAGTTCAGCTGATGTACATCTGTTATTGGTAGACAACAGAAGAATAATTTCACTGGGAAAATCATGAGCTAAGCTACCAATCATGAAGTTAAAAACAGAGCAAAGATTTAAAAACTGAAAACAGGAAGATATCAGGTAACAAATTCATTGGGACCCAAATTTTAATTGGGAGGTAAGTGTTCATTACAGACTTTGTCCCTGGAATACTTTGGCTATAAGATTCCAATGAGTGTTAAAATCATTACTGAGTGGCCTCAATCTAAACAAACACCCACCTTTTCCATTTCACACTGAGATGAAATTACTTCTCTGTGTACAACTGAAAAAAAAATCTGGGGCATTTGGTTTTTCCTTTCCCAGAGGGATTGTAAAAAGTTTTTTTTTTTCTCTTTTTCCTTATCCCTCTGCTTTTCAAATTAAAATGCTATTCATCTGAAAAAGTTTCTATCATTTAGACTAAGGTCCAGATTCAGTGACACCAGCCCAGTCCAAAATTGGTTTTCTCTCTGAGCACATGCGAGGCCATAATAGGTGAGCAAAGAAAGCCCTGACAAGCAGCTTCTGGGGGAAAATGCAAACCCAGTAAACTATGCCAAACATCTGCAAAAATCAAGTGTCATCATGAAGTAGAGTCCAGTTTAGCCAGAGGGAAGAAAACAGCAAAAATTTACACAGAAGATTATATTCAGAATGCAAGAGAGAAGTGGCTTCATTGGAAGAAATGGCCTTCCTATATTTTCAATCACTTTGCATGTCTATGTCTCATTCCTAATTGACAGATCAGGAAATGCAAAGGCTGTCTCCAGTCAGCCAGGATCATTAGCATGCAGAAACTCCCGGCTTTGTGCCTAGAGCAACGTTTTATTATAAAGAAGATAAAAATGATGTATTGTATATTATATTCCATCAGCAGAGATCATGAAGATCATAATACATGAAATACAACCTCGCCTCATCTCACCTATCAATAGATAGATTGCACACAGTGGTATGAGGACTTCAGCTTGCTTTTCTTTGGATTTTTTTTTTAAATGCACATCATGAAACCTGTAACACAAATCATTCGAAAGAGTGACTGGAAACAAAGTAAAATGAGTAATGTTTAAATAATTAACACCTGCCAAAAAAGGAAGAGGGGTCTTACTGCTTATATTAAATCACATACTTTCGCGACTAAAACAGATGACAGTAGTAATTCCAAACAGTCAAGACAGGAAGCTCATATTTGGTTCTTGGAAAGCTGGATGAGTTTCAATAAGGTCAAAATTCAGTGCTCCCCCTCAACACAAAGACTTAATTTTCTTTTAGTTAATTCTACCGAAGAAATCCGGGCTTGCGTAAAATTTTTCTTTAGTTTCATATATAATAAATGAACAGCTTTAAATTATGGCTTAAAATATAATCATTATTCAATATGTTCCACCTGGTTGCTGTGCTTTGAAAAAAAAATGAGAGTAGTAGTGTCTTGTTACCATTAAAAAATAGCCCTGCCAAATTTCCAGTCAGTAAATATAACTCACAATAGTGTTGCCAGATAGGCAAATCAGGAGGCCCCTGACTGCCCACCCACAAGCAGAAGAAAGCTAAAAGAAGAGTATTGTCCTAGTTTGGACCCAAACTGAAAACGTTATAAGCACTAGTAAAATAATCCTCAACTCTGCGAAAAAGAAACAGACATAGTATGTTTAAAGAGTAATAAAGAAGGCCAGAGCAATAACATAGGGTGTAGGATGTTTGCCTTGCATGCAGCCAACCCAGGTTTGATCTCTGGCATCCCATATGGTCCCCTGAGTCTGCCATTTCTGTGATTTCTGAATGCAGAGCCAGGAGTAACCCTTGAGTGCTGTTCGGTGTGGCCCAAAAATGAGAGCGGGGAGAGTAACTAAGGAAAGCAGCAGCTCTCTACATTGCTGTATTACCTTTGACTTTGTGCAAGTCTTTAGATACAAACATACTCAGACCAATTTAGCCCTTTGGACTGAAAAAGTTGTGACCACAACAAAGTTCTCAGCTCTGAATTCCACCACTTATCCTAATCCTGTTTTCAAACTTGGCAATAGCGAAACTTTCTGTGGACGTGTGCCACTCTCTGTTTTGTGGAGGGTGGCAACTGGGGAAAATAAAAGATAGTGCTGATGCAAACTCCCCTTTTAAGGAAGACACCATTTAGTTAGACTTACTGCTGCAACTGCTTTCCTATAAATTAAGATGTTTCTTTGATAACTCAGAGGCTTCATAATCAAAACATGTCTGGAAAATAGCTATTCTCCACCTTAAATATTCTACTTCTGTTATCTCAACTATTGAACAGGTTTATTGTTTTTCTTCTTCCCAAAATGAAATGGCAATACTAGTCTCCAACAAGAATTACCTGTTTGTAAAATTTTAACCTTGTTAGAATCTGGACTGCATGATTATTATGTGAGAAACAATAAACTTGTTTCTCTATTCTTCTCTCAAACGCAGTTTCATGATTAGAACATCTTTTGGGAAAAAGTTGTTATCTGATTTAATAATATTTTTCCCAGAAAATAAACTGGTATTAATTATAATATAACCAGAAGTCACTGGTAATCTAATTACCCTTCTTTTCTTCATCTTTCATAAAACCACAACTCCTCAAACAATACATTTTTACCATTTATAGGTAGTTTTCTTTGCAGTCAGACAATTAAGTGCTTCCAGGTAAGATTCCCTAATTCACCAGAGTTTAAAGAGTTTATCTCACCTGCTATAATACCCCCATACATACACACACACACACACACACACACACACACACACACACACACACACACACACACACACACAAACCAAACGTGTCATTTCACCTCTCAGGATATCAGGACATAATATAGAAACTGTTAGTATCATCTACTGGCATAATATTAAAACAAAACAAAACAGAGCCTATCCAACCTCTCACACTCAAGTATGTATGCGCAGGTAGCTCAAGACAAAAACATTATACATTTGATAGAATCCAATAAGTCTAATCCTACTCCACTATTTCAAGTCTATAATTCTATCTTTGAGGATGGTTTTCAAAATTCTGATATATGGGATTTTTTATTATTCACACAATACATATAAAACATAAAGTGAACTACTTAATTCAAACAGTAAGTCAATGAGGACTTTCAAGCCTGCTTTGATTTTGTTTAACCTTTAACAAATCTAATACTAGACATTACACACTGTAAATCAGTATCCAATATTGAATCAAAGATTTTGTATTGATGCCTGTTAATATATAAGATGGCACAAGGAACTTGATGTCACAAAATGTGGTTTCACTCTACTTTTTTTTAATTTGTTATTTAAGACTTTTTTATTGTGGGCAAAGTGAATTACAAATCATTCACAGTAATATTCAAGGCACATAGTAATAATGAATGAGGTGCATTCCCACCACCAGTGTTGTCCTCCCTCCACCCCTGTTCCCAGCATACATCCCACTTCCCCCTTCTCTACCATCCGGAAATGCTAGTGCAACTGTTCCCCCATGTACTGCTTGATGTAGATTGGGTATCATTTCTGTTGTCATTGACTTTGGATTGCATATTCAAGTCTGATCATTTTTTTATTTCCACCAAATGGACATACAACTGGTCTGGTTTTGGTACCATCCATTTTTCTCCCTTCAATCATGACCTCACTCTAATTTTACAAAGTTCATAAATGATAGGATGTCTGCAATGACATGTAGAGTGTGCAGCATCATGTCTATGTTACCCATGTGAAAGTTACAAGGTTACAATCAAGTTTGGAAATGTGAAAAATCAGAGAACAAGGGGTGAGAGCAAAAAAGAAGAAAGCAAAGGAAAAGGAACAAATCAGGGAAGAAATGAAGCAGGGGAAATTGAAAAGGAGGGGTGAGGGAGTCATCTTATATCTTATACTCTGCACTGGAATAGAATGTTTTAGCAAATTAGAAATGAAGGCCATTTGAATTAACTTAAACCAATTGAAACTCTAAGGTTAATTCTCATATTGATATAATATCAGTTTCTAAAGCAGTGATGTAGTTCAAAAGTTTTATGATTGTAATTCCAAGTATGGCAAGCCTGACAGTATGAAATGAGATGCCATCCCACTTACTTTATTATGTTGCTGACTAATTATCCCATAGTACTTAGTCTTGCCAGTCTGATCTTTTAGAGGGCAGATAATTGAAATAGTTATAACTCCTGGCTATCTCTAAAAAAGTAAGACCAGCTCAATGATGAAGAGCAGACCCACTATTTTTTTACTTTATTAATAACGTTGAATGTGTTGCCCTTTCCACACTGTCTTTTATTCATTCTTTATATTCCCATATTTTTACTCAACCAAGTCCAGGTTAACTCACAGTATTACAGAGCACAGTTCAGGTTCAGTGGTCCTCAAACTATGGCCTGCGGGCCACATATTGTATTTGTATCTGTTTTGTTTCTTCATTGCAAAATAAGATATATGCAGTGTGCATAAGAATTCATTCATTGAGTGAAATAAGTCAGAGAGAAAGAGAAAAACGCAGGATGGTCTCACTCATCGATAGATTTTAAAAAAAAATGAAAGACATTCTTGCAATAATAATTTTCAGACACAAAAGAGAAAAGAGCTGGAAGTTACAGTTCACCTCAGGAAGCTCACCACAAAGAGTGATGAGTTTAGTTAGAGAAATAATTACATTTTGAAATGTCCTAATAATGAGAATGTATGAGGGAAATGGAAAGCCTGTCTAGAGTACAGGTGGGGGTCGGGTGGGGAAGAGGGAGATTTGGGACATTGGTGATGGGAACGTTGCACTGGTGATGGGTGGTGTTCTTTACATGACTGAAACCCAAACACAATCATGTATGTAATCAAGGTGCTCAAATAAAATTAAATAAAAAAAGAATTGGTTCATAAGTTTTGTTTTTACTATAGTCAGACCCTCCAATGGTTTGAGGGACAGTGAACTGGCCCCCTGTTTAAAAAGTTTGAGGACCCCTGGAACAAGATTTCTCACTATTCAGTGTATACATTTTTTTCAACTTCTTAAATAAAATCTTTTTTTTCCCTATTGTTGCGGCTTTGACTTTGAGCTACACCCAGCCAGCACCCTCAATTCAGTGTTCAGGGATTTCTCCTGGTGCTTGGGTATCATGCTATTCTAGGAACCAAACTCAAGCCTCCTTTATGAAAAACATGAGATCCAGTCTTTAGCATTATTATCTGAGAACTATAACAAACATATCTAAAAGGATGAACTCTATTGAGCTCAGTACGTGTAACTTAGCAAATGCCCAATCCATAAAGCTTAAATTTTATATCACAAAGACAACAATTGAAAGAAATTCTATCTCTTTCCTGTTTCCCCTCTCCAATATCAAATATTGCACAACCACAAGTCCCATTTAAACTACTTAGTCAGTCATATGACAGTCATATATCAAAAATAAAAACAAACAATGTAACTGCTCTAAAAAATTACCCAGTCTTGGGTATAATACAACTATCTTTGACATCAAGCACAAGCTAGAGATTGCACAAAGCATAAAAAAAGAAACAGGTCTTCTGGAGAAATATAGAAACAGAAAGGACAGAAAGTGGAATTAACTAAGTATATTTTTTGTTCATTATAGTTTTATAAATTTACCTAGATTTCTGACTTTGCTTAAAATCAGTTTATAAACCTGTCACTTGTTATATCCTGGTTATTTTGCCTGAAATGCACACATCTAGCTTTTCTCTTACTGAATTTAAATGCTTGTTCATTTTTGAAAACTCCTGATCAATTATATAAAACTACAGCCCTCACATCCTAACATTTTCTATTCCCCTTTTGCCTTTCATTTATCTTCACAACGTGTAATTCCACATGGCATTAAGGACTTATTTATGTGTTTACTGACCTCTTTGCTCCAGTAGGTAAGTAACAATTCTGTCTTCCTGATCACTGCTGAAAATCCAGATCCTTCACAGGTCTTGATCTAAATTGCAGCTTTAATAGTATTTGCTCTAAAAAAGAAAATAGAGTTAAATTTGCTTACAATTTCACCAGGATCATAGTTCACTAAATTCTATATAATGGGTATTTGGGTAGTTGAGAATCCTTTATGCCAAATTGTAGATCCCTGCCCTGAATTTTAGCTTGTTTGTCTAATATTCTAAATGCTAGCCAGTTAACTAGAATGAAAAATACTGTTTTTCAGATTTGATATACCATGGTGATTTATCATTATACAATACTCTCAATGGTATGGCTTATATATACTAAATCCCAATATCAGGTCCTCCACTAGAGTGCCAGTTTCCCTACATCAATTTCTCAGGATCTTCTCTGCCCTTCTCCTTTATCATCTCAAGCCCACTCTTTATTTCTCACTACCCTTGCAAGTTCTATTCTATAGACCAGTTAGATTCTATTGCCTTTGGTTTTTCATTGTTCCCTTACTATGGGTTTTTATGTCCCATATAAGTGAGATCAATTGGTGCCTTTCCCTCTCTCCTTACTGACTTCATTCAGCATGACACTCTCCAGATTATCAAAATGGTGGCAAATTAAATTATTTTATTTTTTCTTACATCCAAGTGGTATTCTATTGTGTATTTATATATGTATATATTATTGTATATGTATGTCATATACATTACACATGTATATGTATGTACATAATTTCTTTATCATCTGATCTTCTACATTTGGGTTATTTCCAGATATTGGCAATAATGAGTTGTACTACAATGAAAACAGGAGTGCAAATGGTCCTTCTTAGTAGTTAATGGGTACTTAGTTAAAAGGCCAGAATGGGCTCAATCATATGGAAACTCAATTCTTAGCTTTTTGATAAGTATTCATAAAGTTTTCCATAAAAGTTTAACCAGTTGACATTCCCAGCAGCAATAGATGAGGGGTTTTTTTATTATGAAAAATTGAGGTCTTTTCTTAAGGAAAGATCTATCATCCCGAACATATTGATTAAGGTATGAATTTAAAAAAAAAAAAGTAAGAAGGCAAGTTTTAACATCTTTTCTGTTCCCTACACCAGTATTTCTCAAACTTTAACCTACATCAAAGAAATGAAGAAAGCTGGAAACCACCCCTGAAGGTCCTGTTGTTCTGTGGAAGAGCCCATAAATTTGCATTTCTAGTAAGTTCTCCCATAATGTTGATGCTGCATTTTGAGACTCTTATCGGATTTCACAAGACAGAAAAGCAACAATAAAAATCCTCCTTGTAGCACTTTATAGTTTTACCCAAACTTTGCCACAGTGATTCTTTAAAAAAAATTATATTTATTCTCTGATCTAACAAACTTGAAAGTTATGTTTTGGAAGTGTGGCAAATTTTGTTTTAGTCCATAATAAAATCTAGGCTTCAGCATCATTAACCAATCTTCTTCATAATGAAAATTAATTATTATGGTCATTAGACTAAATGGCTTCTGTCAACTGCAAAGACATAATTGGTACAGAAAATTGTTTCACAAGTATGTAGAAATCAATCAATAAAGACTGGCTATACCCATGATTTTTTATTTTTCCTCTACTAGTTTTCAGTGAAACAGCCCCAGAAGTTAAGTCAAAAACAGGAACAGGAAGGGCTAGGAGGAGGGGCTAAATTACTTGAACAAGGAATAGAAGATAAAGTGCTAATGCATTCCAAACTACAAATATTTAAATCACATTTTTTATCATTTTAAAGAAAGGCAAAAATCATAGAGAGACCTCTGATCAGGGGCCAAAGGAACAAAGCTATTTTTCCTTAAGTCAATGCAAAAAAAGTATTCCTTTGAACAAATTTAGATGAGTATGATTATGATGGTGAAAATACAATGGAGAAAGCAAGAGGAACAGACACATTATAAATGTGAAAGTGAAATATGAGAGGCTGTAGTGAGAATAGAGGGGATATGTGTGTGTCTTGTAGGTTACTGTAGGAACCTTAGTTCAAATCTCTGATCCCATTCAGGGGTCCTCAAACTTTTTAAACAGGGGGCCAGTTCACTGTCCCTCAGACCATTGGAGGGTCTGACTATAGTAAAAACAAAACTTATGAATGAATTCTTATGCACACTGCATATATCTTATTTTGCAATGAAGAAAAAAACATACAAATACAATATGTGGCCCGCGGGCCATAGTTTGAGGACCACTGCATGGTCCCCTGAGCATGAGAAAGGATCGTTCCTGTGCAAAGAAACAGGTAGACTAAACTCATAAAACAAATTAGTAGGAAGAGTAACAGAATAATATCAATTTTATGGACCTACTAGTGTAGATCCTACTTCTTCTAGTCATGCTGCTAAACATAGCACTGATAGATGATTATGATCAATTCTGAGGAAATAAAAAATCAGAGGACAGCTATTTGGCAATCAATATCCTGTAACTCAACCAACTTGGAACATGACTCTTTCTTTAAGGCTATTTCTCTATTTGTCTGAGTACAGAAAGTCACCCAATAATGTACAACAAATATTTATTTAACACTGACTTCTGCGCAAAGGAAAAATGGTAAAAATCAGTCATTGATGATTGGAACACAGAAAAAGGGCAAAACTATAAAAATAAAACCCTCATTAATATGTCTTAGTAGCTGAAAATCTGGTTGTAGAGAGGAAAAAATAAAAGTAATTACATTGGAATTGGAACAATACAAATTAACATATCTCTCAGCAAGACAGTCAGAGCAATTTAATGAGAGAGCAAAATTTTCCTTATGGATTAGCATGAGGCAATATTGAAGGCAGAGTCAGATGCATCTGTGGATATAGATAAATATTCTGATGAATGAGAGGCTGATTTTGACCTCAATATACTCACCAAACAAATGGATGTTGGCATATGAAAAGATGGTTGATCATTTAAACTGATAAATAAATTACTAAATTAAGCAGTCTCAATGAAGCATTATTTTTAAGGGTCTCATGCTATCAAAGTTTATCATATTTACTTTGAAGAAAAGTTATCCATGCAGAAATGTGGCTAATTGTACATTGTTCTAAATAATATCAGATGTAGAAGGTAGCAATTTGGGAAAGATTGCTTCTGGGATAACAATATTGAACAAACATATAATAATAATGGCTGAGCCAGGCTCCAAAAATAGGGTCAGCTATTCTATGTATGTTTCCTTCCCTCCCATGAGAGAATGTATTGAACGCATGGCAAACAGCCATGCACTTTCCATTTTGAGCCACTGCTCACCCTGATTGCAGTGTAAGCATCTGACAGTTTTTTTAATGAGTTGCTTCATCAGTATCAACCAGAGAAGAACTTGAACATAGAGATCCCTGTGAACATGCAAAGTCTAATTATCTTCATTAAAATGAAGAAACGATGAATCCATCTACTCAGTGGGAGCTAGCTGCTTCCATATATCTGACGAATTTAGCTGAGTACAACTGTTTTTTTTTTTTCAATTCCCATTGTTTATAACAAGTCTTTTATCATCTTGAAGTCTAAATTAACATTTCTGTCTCTTCCAGTTTAGATATTTTTCCATTTGGCAAACACAAGGTTTTTCCTGTTGTCTTCCCTTTGGGGCATGATCTAGCATAGTTGTGCAATGTTTATTGTTTATTATTCCTTTATTTTTTGTTGTCATCCTTGAAGATGTCGAATCTTCTTTCCTGAGTTGTACTGGAGAAGCCAACGATTTCCAAGAAGCAAGAGTTGGGGCAGATGAAATACTTGATAGGAGCCTAAAGCTTTATTTGGTGAAGCTGTTTTAATTTAAGCACACTCCAGCAAGCTTTTTCCTTAGGGGCTATTTCAAAATAGTGAGACCTATCGACACTCTTCACCTCTATTTCCACCACACTGATGGACACACCTCACAAACACACACCCAACACACACTGTCTCATTTGTAGAGCCAATGCAGCAGTTTCAGATAAGAGTAATTAGGAAAACACTAAGTAATTTGGTTGGAAGTTCTATCTCTCTTTGGAGTGAAGTGCCTCCTTGATTTAAATTTCAGTACCATCCCTTACCAGCTTTGAGACCTCTACCTCTCATTTATAAGAGTCTGTGTTTTCAACTCTACACAACTGAAAAATCTACCTAGGGAAATTGTGAGGTATAAACAAAATAGCTTATCTAAAATTTTTTGCAGACTACCTATTAATCCTACTACTAATATATGAAAATATCAATAATGATGACATTTTAATGATTGAGATGATCTAAGAATGCAATATAAATATTTTGATGATCTCTTTGTGCATTAGAACCCTTATTTCACAAACTCTCAGTCTATAAATACAAACTATCCCATTTCTATTCTTACAACCTCCCCTGTCAGGGAAATAAAATAATTTCTTGTTCTCTTTTAGAGTTCTTAATACAGGTGGTTTGAGAAAACAGTTGAATCAAGAAATGGGACATTAGCTACTAAAGATTCAATTATCTCTGTTCTTCTTTCCCCCACTTGAGGAAACTCAGCTCTGAGAAGAAGAAAAGGCATTGTGCTAAAGTGCTTTAGGAATATCTTGGGGAAAATAAATATGCAATCAAAATGCATGGTATCATTATATTATTAGCACACCACATTTATTTAATAAGAGATTAAAGTGTTCCAGTTCACAGCAACTAAGCTTACTTCAAACTTTCCCATGATTTTTTTTAAAAGAAGCTCCTAGTTATAACAATTACTGCAAGTTTTAAATTAAAGTCCCTTTGGAGATTAGTAGTGCCGTAATCCAATCATAAAATTCACTGCTCATTTGTTCTCTCAGTTTCATTTCTTTCCAGCGTAAGACAATTTCACACACATTGTCCTATCAGACTGGTAACAATTAAGATGTAAGTGCAGACCCTTTTCACATTAAATTTTGTATTCCTTCTCTCAGTTCTTCCTTTTTAGAACTCAAAAGACAAGAGCAACTAGGAAATCTCAGAAAAACTGAGACATCTGACTTGTTATTATGGCCCTGTTATTATTACAAGTTGGATTCCCCAGAAGCAGACACTAAAAAGCTGCATACCAATATTTCTACCATAGATCACCTTTAGGAGGGACAAAGAAGTAAAAAAAAAAAAAAAAAAAAAAAAGATGGGGCAGAGATAAAAATCAAATTGCCTGAGAGATCCCACAAAACCTCAGTTTACCCAGAAGAGAACTCCAGGAAAAATATTTTTTTATTGGGAGGCCAGAGCGATAGCACCCAGGTAGGGCATTTGCCTTGCATGCGGCTGATCCAGCATGGACCGCTTCTAGCTCTCAGCATCCCATATACTCCCCCAAACCAGGAGCAATTTCTAAGCGCATAGCCAAGAGTAACCCCTGAGTGTCACTGGATGTGGCCAAAAACAAAGACGATTTTTTTTTCTATTGGATTGCTCCATGGTTTAAAATGATGAACTTTACTTGCCCAACTTGCTCAACCATTGTATATGATAGAACAGAAAACTGGTTCTATCTTGAAATAGATCTATCTCTCCTATCTCCAGAGTTCTCCTTTTACTCCTACCCTCTCCAACCCATGTGCAGTTTGGAAAGTAAGAGATGTAAGTGGAAACACATATTTTCATCAATGTCCAAGACATTATGCAGTCAACACTTTGCAAGAGGGTATAGCATTTTTTAAATATAATTTTTATTTTGATCATAGTGGCTTACATATTGTTGACAATAATATTTTAGGTAAATATTTACATAAAATCAGGGGGAATTCCCATCACCAAATTGTCCTCCCTACACCTCCATTTTTGTCCTACTTCCCATATCCTCTTCCCTCACCCCCAGGGATGCTAGAATATGTGGTCCCCTATGTACCTATCCTACTACATAGTAGTCTTGCGTCTGTTTGGTCTTGGTGCCTCCCTTATTTCCCCCTCTAATTGGGAGGCAGGTCTAGCTAGTTCAAGTTGCATGGTTCTGTTTAAAGAGAAAAGTAATAAACTGAGGTAAAAGTCTAATACTCCGAAAATGGGCGGAATCCTTCTAGAGGCTCTCATCATCGATTTGAGAGACGAAGGAGAAAAAGAAGATGAAACACTCCACCAGTATAAAAAGAAGTGTCAAATATTCAGTGAGGACTCCAACAATAACGATAAGCACCACAAAAAAAAAAAAAAAAAAAAAAGCCATGGTCTTGAGATAAGAAACATGACATAGCACATAAAGAAAGAAAAGGAAAGCAGAGAAAACTGGGGACAACAAGTTCAATAACCACACCCAAACAGAGAAATCGACCAAAAACAGATAGGTAAATTAAAATAATGATGATAATAAATGAAGATAAAAAATAATATATAAAAAATAAACAATGTTTTGTGCTGTTTGCTTTTTTTTTTTCCTCCTGCCCTGGCACAGTAAATATTGGGGTCATTCAAAAAGGAATTCACTTGGCCTAAGAGATATGGGGTTTCTCCATCCTTAGAGTATATTGTCATGGGATTAACTATAGACTCTGTTCAGGATCATTTACTCTCCCGGTGGTGTTTTCGTGGTGTTTGGAAGACTTCTGTTCTGTCCTGGGTGATACAATCAGACCTCTATGTCTAGAGATCTCAGTATCTGCACAGATCCAGGGCTGGGACTTATGATGAAGTCAGTCTTTGTGGTTCTAGAAGTTCTGTTCCCTCGGTGTCATTTTAATCCATCTTCTGTGGTTGGTGGTCTTGGTCTTTGCACTGAACCTAGGATGCCACCTAGGATAGCGTCTTTCTTTGTGCTTCCAGAAGCCCCATTCCATTACAATTGTCTCTGCCAGACCTTTGGAACTGGGGATCATGGTTATTGTGCAGGTCGTAGTTATCTTGAAAGTACCAGTAGTCATCTTGGGTGAATCCTTAGCACCACACATGGTCATATTTACGTGGAAAAGAATGACTTTGCAGGAATGGTGATAAAGGAGCAATGACTGTTACTCACTTCATACTTACCCCTCCCGCTCAATTTATTCTTTCCCTTTAATCCTTACATCACTAAGCAAGTAAAGCCAAAGTTAACTCTTGACTTACTCCTCCTCCATGCCCCCACATTCAAACAGTATGTTTCTTTTTCCCCTATTTTGGGGGTTTTGAGCTATACCTCGAAGTGTTCTGGGTTTACTCTTGATTCTGCATTTAGTGTCACTTAAAACAGTTCTCGGGGGACCATATGCAGTGCCAGAGATTGAATAGGGATCAGCAGCATTCAAGGCCTTACACTTGTATCATCACTCCAACCTATCAAGCAATCATATGTTGTAAGTCTATCTTTCTAATATGACAATCCTCATCTCACCTCTTCATTCACTAGCACAGCCTAATATCAGGTCTTATCACTTCTAATTATAACTGCTGAAATCTCAAAAATCAGCTAGACTCCCTCTATGGATACCAACCATTATCTCTCAAACTCTGTAGCCCTCTAAAATGATTATATCATCCATATCTTAAACTATTACTGATTTACATGCCTCTACAAGATTCTCAGGGCGACCTAAGACAATAACTTTTATTTGAACTATATTCTAGATTCTAACTCAGTACCTCACAATCAGACAGATCCTAAATATCTGCATGTTAACTGTATTTATTGTCCAGAAATTTAAATTTAGTAACATCAAAGAAGAGAAAGAAATAAAATAATTCCATAAAATACTAAAAGAATAAATTAAATCAGGACAAAAAATACATTTTAAAATAAAGAAACTGTGGGAGAAAAATAAAAATTAAAGAAAGGATATAAAAAGAAGTGGTGAGGAGGGATACTCTAAATAAAGTCTTGTTTCTAAACTATTAGTTGGATCATGATAGGTTTATATGGAAGACAGCAAAAGAAGGTATGAGTTGTAACAAAAGTGTCAATTAATATAAAATAACATTTAAATTTCCACCCAAACACTAATGAGTACTTTGCACATTTTGCCATTATTCCTTATTTAAAATTTTTACAAAGCACAAAAGGATATAGAGTAAATGATAAGAACATACTTCTGTTTGGAAATAAAATGTACTATTTGTAATTTAGCTAAAACCTATTCAAAATTTAACTTAATATTTCATGAGACAAAATTATGAGAATAGATTTTACTAGACAGAATCAACAGGAGAAGGTCTCAGTGCTGCTAGAGCTGACAGTCTTAGTTTAACAAAATGAAAACCATATGACTCATTAAGAAGAAAATGAAACGGGTTGAATCCTTGCTGACATTAGACACATAAAAAATGAATGGGGAAATGAAGTAGCATATTTTACAGCAGGTTGTGATGTGCTTGATCTTGTTCATCTACATGATTTCACATCAATAATAGTGAAACAAAATGATAAAATCTCTTACATTAGACAGACCTAAGATAAAATAAAAAATACCATTAGAGGAAGTGGTTTTTATTCCTAGAAAATACATAAGATATTAATAATTACATGAACAGACTGAGGTATAGTGATATAAAAATGACTTAAAATGTTTATTTTTTGACTCTTTAAATTTTATTTTAGGCACCATGGTTTACACACCTATTTATGATGGTTTCATACAAAAGCACTTCAAATTCTCACTTTTCACCAGTGTCCACTTTCCTCCACCATTATTCTAGTGTTCCCCAACCCATATCTTATTTTCCATTGGTAAGCCTCCTCCAGAAGAGCAGTTCTCAATTTCTTTTGCCTTTGGCCATAAATTATCCACCCATTATTTGGAGGGGGTACACCTGACGGCACTCCTGGCTCTGGGCTCAGAAATTGCTCCTGGAAGGCAAGGGGACCATTTGGGATGCCAGGATTCGAACCACCATCCATCCTGAATCGGATGTGTACAAGGGATGTGTGCAAGGGAAATGCCCTACCACTTTCTCTTTGGCCCCAATTTTTCTTTTTAACCTTCATATGAGAAAGATCATTCTGGATCTGTCCCACTCACTCAGCATAATGCAGTATAATTTCTCTCATATGAGGGATGAAAAAATAAAATATTTAAACAAAAACAATTATTATAATTATTAGAATACTCTATTTCTTTAAATTATTCATGTTTTTGAATATATTTTTTTACTTAACAATGCCTAGTTATTGAGGCATTTATTTATTCCTCCATTCTGACCTATCTTTACTTTCACTAACTCTAAATTACTATTTGGGCAGAGAGTAGATTTGGACCATCCCAGAAACTGGTCAGAATAAATTTTTGGCTTTGTGTTCAGAAGTGTTCTATGGCAGTGCTCATGGACCATATGTAGTCCTTGAGATCAAAAGAGGGTCATCTGCTTGACAACAACAACGACCTGCTTATAGGGCAGGGCTCTCTGCATTGCCCTTTAATTGTGAGGTGAAATGAGAGGACTCTCTGCACCATCCTGACTGCAATGTAGGATATGCAGATTCCAGGATCTTTAATACAGAAACATGATACCAACAACAGAGACTGTGTGAAAATTAAAAGTGTATTGGCACTAAAGACAAGGACTTGGATTGGACAAACTAGTTTGCCTGGAGCCTAGAGTTGGTCTTATGCCAGGAAACATCAGGGGTAGGGTCTCCTTGTATTTAGGCCAAGGCTTTTCCTTTCCATGTTCTCATATTTTGGTGGGTCTATGCAAACAATAATTGCCACTCTAATACCATTTATACTGTGCTCCTTTGACTCTAATCCTTAAGAAAAACAACCCACTTAAACTTTTGAGGTTAACGTAAACTAATATGCATGTGTATGGAAATGTAAAAAAATACTTTGCCTTCAATGTATAAGGAGTTATATAAGTTTTATGGCTTTAGATTGCTTTGTGTGCTGCTAAGAAATATAATGCATTACAATCTGGGGACTTGAGGGACAAAGTAATTGTACATGGATTCTGTTTTGTTTTTCTTAATGTACTTTGGCTGAAAGTTCAAAGTTAAGATATCAGCAATGGGACTACTGAGAATTTTGTTTATGGGTGATTGTCCTTCCACTGTAACTTTACCTTGTCCTCTTTCTTTGCATCTTTGTTCTCATAATTAAAAATAAAAAATTTAAAAAAGAGGGTTATCTGCATGCAAGACATCTTCAACTATCTAGCCCCAAACTATCTCCAGAATAATCCTTAAACTCTTAAATTATCTGCTATGTAACTTTTCCACAAACACAAATATTTTAGGTTAATTCTATTCATATAAATTCACTTCTGGGTCCAGAGATAATGTAGCAGAAGGTTGTTTGCCTTCACATATCTGACACAGGTTGGATCCCTACAGCACACATACTCCCCTCACCCTTGCCAGGAATGACCCTTGGGCATAGAATCAGGGTTAATCTCTAAGCATGACTATGTGTGGCCCAAAAACAAGATATGTAAATAAGAGTCATATCTTAAATGTTTTTCTCCTGTATTGTTCACAGGACCATGATGTAATCCAAAAAGACATTATTATTCCTATGGATGATTCTAAAAGTTACTCATTCAGACATTGATGCTAGGTCACTATTCTTAAATGACTCTGCCTTTTTAAGTTGTTTCTTCTAAACCCAGTTCAATTTGTTGGTTTTTTTTGTATGTGAATATTTATTTTTTAATTTTATTTATTTATTTATTTTAATGTCTTTATTTTAACGCCTTGATTACAAATACAATTGTAGTCGGGTTTTAGTCATGTAAAGAACACCTCCCTTCACAAGTCCAACATTCCAATCACCAATGCCCAAATCTCCCTTTTCCCACCCCAACCCCACCTGAACTGAAGACAGGCTTTCTACTTCCCTCATTCATTCACATTTTTATGATAGTTCTCAGTGTAGTTATTTCTCTAACTGTACTCATCACTCTTTTTGGTGAGCTTCATGTTTTGAGCTGGACCTTCCAGCCCTCCTCTCTTTTGTCTCTGGGAATTAATGTAGAAATGTCTTTAATTTTTCTTAAAACCCATAGATGAGGAAGACTAATATGTGTCAATCTCTCTTTCTCTGACTTATTTCACTCAGCAAAATAGATTCAATGTACCTTGATATATGGGAAAATTTCATGACTTCATCTCTCCTGACGGCTGCATAATATTCCATTGTGTATATGTACCACCGTTTCTTTTGCCATTGAGCTGTTGAAGGGCATCTTGATTGTTTCCAGAGTCTGGCTATTGTAAATAGTGCTGAAATGAATATAGGTGTGAAGAAAGAATTTTTCAGTTATATTTTTGTGTTCGTATGGAATATTCCAAGGAGTGGTATAGCTGGATTGTATGGTAGCTCAATTTCCAGTTTTCAGAGAAATCTCCATATTGCTTTCCATCAAGGTTGGACTAGATGGCATTCCCACCAGCAGTGAAAGAGAGTTCCTTTCTCTCCACATCCTCGCTAGCACTGCTTGTTCTCATTTTTGTGATGTGTGCCAATTTCTGTGGCATGAGATGGTATCTCATAGTTGTTTTGATTTGCTTCTCTCTGATGATTAGTGATGTGGAGAATTTTTTCATGTGTTTTTGGCCATTTGCATTTCTTTATCAAAGTGTCTGTTCATTTTTTTCCCCAATTTTTGATGGGATTAGATTTTTTTTCTTGTAAAGTTCTGTCAGTGCCTTGTATATTTTGGAGATTAGCCCCCTTATCTGATGGGTACTGGGTGAATAGTTTCTTCCACTCAGTGCATGGCTCCTATATCCTGGACACTATTTCCTTTGAGGTACAGAAGCTTCTCAGCTTAATATATTTCCAACTGTTAATTTCTACTTCCACTTGTTTGGAGAATGCTGTTTCCTTCTTAAAGATGCCTTTAGTCTCAATGTCATAGAGTGTTTTACCTATGTGTTGTTCTATATACATTATATACCAAAAAGCTTCTAGAAACAATAGATTCATATAGCAATGTGGCAGGCTACAAAATTAACACAAAAATCAATGGCCTTTTTATACACCAATAATGATAGGGAAAATGGACATTAAGAAAACAACCCCATTCACATTAGTGACACACAAACTCAAATATCTTTGAGTTTAATTGACTAAAGATTTGAAGGACCTATACAAAGAAAACTATAAAACCCTGCTCCAAGATAAGAGAGGACACGCAGAAATGGAAAAACATACCCTGCTCATGGCTTGACAGGATTAACATAATTAAAATGACAAAACACCCCAAAGGTGTACAGGTTCAATGCGATCCCTCTAAAGATAGCCATGACATTCTTCAAAGAAGTGGATCAAACACATCTGAAATTCATTTGGAACAATAAACACCCTTGAATAGCTGAAGCAATACTTGGGAAAAGGAATATGGGAGGAATTACTTTCCCCAATTTTAAACTGTACTACAAAGCAATAATTATCAAAACAGCATGGTATTGGAATAAAGACAGACCCTCAAATCAATGGAATAGGCTTGAGTACTCAGAGAATGCTCCCCAGACATAAAATCACCTAGTTTTTTTTGTAAAGGAACAAGAAATCCTAAATGTAACAAGTAAAGCCTCTTCAACAAGTGATGTCAGCACAACTGGTTAGCCACTTACAAAAAGCAATCTCAGACCACCAGCTAACACCATGCACAAATATCAAATCCAAATGGATTAAAGACCTTGATATCAGACATGAAATCATAAGGTATATAGAACAGTTCAAATACTTTAATCCTCCAACCTACTCTCTAAATTGAACTCTGAATTTAGACACTTCACTGAAAACTCTATAAGGGTTCAAGATATTTCATTGTCTGATTCTGTCATGAGTTGATGCTGAACAACCAGCTGCTCCTGTTAGTCCATTCTAACCAGTCACTAAGTCTCCATCCTGTAGGGTTTTTTTAAAATAATATTTTATTTAAACACCTTGACTACAAACATGATTGTGGTTGGGTTTCAGTCATATAAGATGACACCCTTCCATCACTAGTGCAACATTCCCATCACCAATGTCCCAAATATTCCTCCTCCTCACCCTGCTCTCACCTGTACTATAGACAGGTTTTCTACTTCCCTCATACATTCTCATTGTTAGGATAGTTCGCAATGCACTTATTTCTCTAACTAAACTCTTCACATGAGGTTCATGAAGTGAGCTATAACTTTCAGTCCTCCTCTCTTTTGTCTCTGAAAATTATTGCAAGAATGTCTTTCACTTTTCCCAAAACCCATAGATGAGTGATACCATTCTGTGTCTTTTTCTCTCTCGCTCTACTTATTTCACTCAGCATAATAGATTCCATGTACGTCCATGTACAGGAAAATTTCATGGCTTTATTTTTCCTAATGGATGCAGAATACTCCATTGTGTATATGAACCACAGTTTCTTTTTCTTTTTTTTTTTTTTTTTTTTGTGGTTTTTGGGTCACACCCGGCAGTGCTCAGGGGTTATTCCTGGATCCATGCTCAGAAATTACTCCTGGCAGGCACGGGGGACCATATGGGACACTGGGATTTGAACTGATAACCTTCTGCATGAAAGGCAAATGCCTTACCTCCATGCTATCTCTCCGGCTCCTGAACCACAGTTTCTTTAGCCATTCATATGTTAAAGGACATATGGTTGTTTCCAGAGTCTTGCTATGGTAAATAGTGCTGTGATGAATATCGGTTTAAGGAAGGGATTTTTATATTGAATTTTTGTGTTTTTAGGGTATATTCTTAGGAGTGGTATAGCTGAATTGTATGGGAGCTCAATTTCCAGTTTTTGGAGGAATCTCCACATCACTATCCATAAAGGTTGGACTAGACGGCATTCCCACCAGCAGTGAAAAAGAGTTCCTTTCTCTCCACATCCCTGCCAGCACTGCTTATTATCCTTCTTTGTGATGTGGCATGAGGTGGTACCTCATAGTTGTTTTGATTTGCATCTCCCTGACGATTTGTGATGTGGACCATCTTTTCATGTGTCTTTTGGCCATTTGCATTTCTTCTTTGTTAAAGTGTCTGTCCATTTCTTCTCCCCGATTTTTGATGGGATTATATGTATTTTTTGTACAGTTCTGTCAGTGTCTTGTATATTTGGGACATTAGCACCTTATCTGATGGTTATTGGGTGAATAGTTTCTCCATTCAGTGGGTGGCTCTTATATCCTGGGCACTATTTCCTTTGGGGTGCAGAAGCTTCTCAGCTTAATATACTCCCATCTCTTAATCTCTGTTTTCACTTGTTTGAACAGTGCAGTTTCCTCCTTGAATATGCCTTTAGTCTCAATGTCATGGAGTGTTTTACCTACGTGTTGTTCTACATACATTTTAGTATCAGGTCTGATATTGAGGTCTTTAATCCATTTGGATTTTACCTTCAATGTCATGGAGTGTTTTACCTACGTGTTGTTCTACATACATTTTAGTATCAGGTCTGATATTGAGGTCTTTAATCCATTTGGATTTTACCTTCATGATGTTAGCTGGGGATCTAAGTTCATTTTTTTCCAAGTGGCTTCCAGTTGTGCCAACACCACTTGTTAAAGAGGCTTTCTTTGCTCCATTTAGAATTTCTTGCTTCTTTATCAAAAATTAGGTAATTGTATGTCTGGAGAACATTCTCTGAGTATTCAAGCCTATTCCACTCATCTGAGGGTCTGTCTTTTTTCCAATACCATGCTGTTTTGATAACTATTGAGTTGTAATACAGTTTAAAGTTGGGAAAAGTAATGCCTTCCATATTCCTTTTCCCAATGATTGCTTTAGCTATTCAAGGGTGTTTATTGTTCCAAAAGAATTTCAGAAATGTTTGATCCACTTCTTTGAAGAATGTCATGGGTATCTTTAAAGGGATCGCATTGAACCTGTACAATGCTTTGGGGTGTATTGCTTTTTTAATAATGTTAATCCTGCCAAGACATGAGCAGGGTATGTGTTTCCATTTTCATGTGTCTTCTCTTATTTCTGAAGCAGTTTTTTATAGTTTTCTTTGTATAGGGCCTTCACATTTTTAGTCAATTTGACTCCAAGATATTTGAGTTTGTGTGTCACTAATGTGAATGGGGTTGTTTTCTTAATGTTCATTTTCCCTATCATTATTGGTGTATAAAAAGGCCATTGATATTTGTGTGTTAATTTTGTAGCCTGCCACATTGCTATATGAGTCTATTTTTTCTAGAAGTATTTTGGTAGAGTCTTTAGGGTTTTCTAAATAGAGTATATGTCATCTACAAACAATGAGAGCTTGACTTCTTCCTTCCCTATCTGGATTCCCTTGATATCTTTTTCTTGCCTAATCACTA
The DNA here is from genome assembly GCF_024139225.1 of Suncus etruscus. Lineage (NCBI taxonomy): Eukaryota > Metazoa > Chordata > Mammalia > Eulipotyphla > Soricidae > Suncus > Suncus etruscus. Next base: position 136,867,523 of record NC_064852.1, on the reverse strand, counting down.
TAGCATGTACTTCCAATGCTATATTGAATAGGAGTGGTGAGAGAGGACAGACTTGTTTTGTGCCAGAATTTAGAGGAAAGCCTTTTAGTTTTTCTCCATTGAGGATAATATTTGTCACTAGCTTGTGGTAGATAGCCTTAACTATATTGAGAATAGTTCCTTTTATTCCCTTCTTGCTGAGAGTTTTGATCAAGTATGGGTGTTGGATCTTATCAAATGCTTTCACTGCCTTATTGATATGATCCTATGATTTTTACTTTTTTTATTGTTGATTTTGTGTATTATGTTGATAGATTTATGGATGTTAAACCATATTTGCATTCCTGGGATGAAACCTACTTGATCATAATGAATGATCTTCTTGATAAGGCATTGAGTCCTCTTTGCCAGAATTTTGTTGAGGATCTTTGCATTTGTGTTCATCGGGGATATTGGTCTGTAATTTTCTTTTTTTGGTATCACCTCTGTCTGGTTTTGGTATCAAGGTGATGTTGGCTTTATAAAAGCTATTTGGAAACGTTCCTTTTATTTATTTTTTTTTATTTCATGAAAGATTCTTGCCAGGATTGGTAGTAGTTCCTCTTGAAATGTTTGAAAGAATTCATTACTGAATCTATCTGGGTCTGGGCTTTTGGTTTTGGGCAGACATTTGATTACCATTTTAATTTCTTCAATAGTGATGGGGGTGTTTAGATATGCTACATCCTCTTTATTCAATCGTGGAAGGTTATAAGATTCCAAGAATTTATCCATTTCTTCCAGGTTCTCATTTTTAGTGGCATAGAGTTTCTCAAAGTAATTTCTGATTACCCTTTGAATCTCTGCAATATAGGTAGTGATACCCCCTTTTTCATTTCTAATACGGGTTATTAAGTTTCTCTCTCTCTTTCTTTGTTAGTTTTGCCAATGCTCTATCTATCTTGTTTATTTTTGTGAAGAACCAACTTCTGCTTTCATTGATCTTTCAGATTTGGGGGGGGGGGTTCCCACTTCATTGATTTCTGCTCTTAGCTTTGTTATTTTCTTCTGTCTCCCTATATTTAGTTCCTTTTGTTGAGCACTTTCTAATTCTATAATCTGCATCATTAAGCTATTCAGGTATGTCCCTTCTTTCTTCCTGATTTGTGCTTGCAAAGCTATAAATTTTCCTCTCAGTACTGCTTTTGCTGTGTCCCATAGGTTCTGATAGTTTGTGTCTTTATTGTCATTTGTTTACAGAATTTTATCTCAGACCCTCTGGTTATTCAGTATTAGGCTGTTTAACTTCCAGCTGTTAAAGTTTTTCTTCTGTGTCCCTTTGGAGTTCCAAATTATTTCAGAGCCTTGTGGTCAGTGAAGGTAGCCTGCAAAATTTTTATCCTTTTGATATTATGGAGGTATGTTTTATGTGCCAGCATGTAGTCTATCCTGGAATATGACCCATGTGCATTTGAGAAGAAAGTGTATCCAGGTTTCTGGGGGTGGAGTGTCCTGTATATATCTACTAGGCCTCTTTCTTCCATTTCTCTTTATATTTATATTATCTTTATCTTTATATTATATATTTATATTTTATATATTTAAATATATATTATATATAATTATATATATTTATATTTATATTATCTTAATATTTATATCTCTAGTATATCCTTGTTGGGTTTTAGTCTGGTTGACCTATCAAGTGTTGACAAAGCCGTGTTGAGGCCTCCCACAATTATTGTGTTGTTATTGATATTTTTTTTCAGATTTGTCAGCATTTGTATTAAATATTTTGCTGGCTCCTCATTCGGTGCATTTTTGTTTAGGAGAGTGATTTCTTTCTGCTGTACATATCCCTTGATTAATACAAAATATCCATCTTTGTCTCTCACAACTTTTCTGATTATAAAGTTTGCATCATCTGATATTAGTATAGGCACTTCAGCATTTTTATGGATATTATTTGCTTGGATGATTTTCCTCAAGCCTTTTATTTTGAGTCTATGTTTGTTCTTATTATTCAGGTTTGTTTCACATTCTTTGACTAATTTTTCCATTGTCTGATCATTTGCTTTAAGGATTTCTTTTCCAATTTCTTGTGCTGTATGGAATTGTTATGCATCGCATCTTCCAGCTCACTGATTCTATCCTCAGCTGCTGTTACCCTTCTGCAGAGGTTTTTCATTGATTCTTTCCATTTGTCTACTGAGTTTTTCAGACCTGTTATTTGACCTGTTATTTCAGTTTGGAGTTTTCTGATTTCTGTCTTCATATTTTCTTGGTTCTTATTAGTGTCCTGCTCAACTCAATCTAAGCTTTCTTTGAGTTCTGTGAACATCCTCCATATTTCTTCTCTAAACTCCATATCTGAGAGACTGACTAAGTAGTTGATCATTTTCAGGTCATCAGAGTTGCCGTCTTCATTCTCTATGACTGGTGCTGGTCTGCATTGTTTCCCCATTTTCCCCTTGCATTGTGAGTTTTTCTACGTGTTGTGGTGGTATTCACTGGCTAAATGATGTGTGCGGCCACGCTCCTCTGGCTCCACCTTTTTTGGGTAGGTTGACTCACCAAGGAAGGAGAGCCATCAGTGGATGACACCACACACAGGATCAAATCTTAGGCCCGAGCACACAGCAGAAGAGACAGTCCAGAGAGATATGCTGGACTTCAGAGATCCAGCACAGTTCCATCCTGTCGGTTTTAAGCACACAAATCATACTACAAACACTGTGAAAAATAGTAATGCCATTTAAAAGTGTTAGCTACATTATGAGAACATGCTAATAGAAAGAAAACAGTGTAATTCAGTCTTAATTATCTTTCAATCCAAAACCAGTCCCTTCAATAATAAGGAATACTCTTAATCATTCGTATTAATTAAAATTATTTTAAATTACTAAAAAAATAGTTAGCCTTTGCTAATAAGCACCTTAGCCAAGGTACATATACATTATGTAATTTTCAAAACAAGTATGCATTTCAAGTTTGAAGCCTTAGTTAAATATATATCCGAAGGTAAACGAAAGTATACTTGGCTGATCCTCCTTAATATAAAACCAATGATGTACGAATAGAAGATCTTTATGAAATTAGAAAATATTTACATAAGCTAATGAAGACTTTAAAAAATAGCTCATGGAGAGAAAAAATACTATTCGGGGTATATAATGCCATGTTTCTCTTCTCATTACAATGAGCAATGTCTCTCTCATGCAAATGTATTTAGTTATGAGTTTATGTCAGTTTCATTCTCTCCTTAAACTAAAATCAAAGCATATGGACAGCAATTTCTTTTTTGTTTGTCCTGAACTCCCAAGAGTAGGGATCTATCCAAAGCCTATAATACTATATTTGTCAGAGGTTGCAAAGTGGTGGCCTGAAGACTTAATCTGGCCTGCATATGTGTGACATTGACCCACTTGGTGTTTTTCCTTTAATTAAATTAGTTTCTAGCATTCAAAAACCAAGGAGTTTCAAATATAAAGCCAGATTTCTAAATTTTCTTGGAAAATACAAAGATCTGGAAACACTGATCCCACATTCCTCCTAAATCATTAGTCAGCCCCTATCTAGATAGGGGTGGGCATTCACTATAATTTACCATAGTCCCACTTTTTGTTTACTTTAGGTTTTGATCCATACCCTGTTATGCAAGAATTCCCTGGGAAGTGGAGGGGGGTATTTACTCCCATGGGATGCTGGGGCTAGACTTGAGTTTCTGCTCCAGCTCTTTGAGCTATCTCCACAGTCTTCTCTTAGAAGCCAGAGCTTCTATTCTGTCTTAGCATTTTATTTTATAAGCTTTAAAGGGATCAATGTTTTGCAATGCAATTGTGAGAGAAAGATCATAGTGAAGAATGAATAGGAACAGAAACTCAAAATACAATTCTAGATTTTTGTTTTGCTTCATGTTGTGTGGTGTGTGAATTATCCAATGAGTGCTTTTCTATTAAAATTCTTTTTATTCCTCCTGCTTCCTATTTGATCTCACTTGTAACTAGAAAATTACTTCTTTTTAAAACATAAAGAAAATAAGAGAAGAACTATCTTAACTACTTGTTTCCACAACTGGCACCTGGGCTGCCCTTACTCTTAATCTTCAGTTTGTTAAGCAATTATAGTTATGAAGTCATTAGTTATTGTCATATTTAAAAAGTGGAACATTTCAAAAGTAACATACAAAACAAAATATAAAGAGCTGGAGAAATAGTACAGTAAATAGGGTGCTTGCTTTGTGGGCAGCTTACCCTTTTATTCACAGCACCCTATATGGTCCCTTGAGGACCATCTGGAGTAATTCCTGAATGCAGAGTTAAGAGTAACCCCTGAGCATCACTGGGTGTGACTCAAAAAAACCAAAAACATTTTGTATGTTTTTTAAAAAGAAGATGGCATAGTAGTTAGATGGCACAGCTTAAAGAAGAAAATGTGACAACAAAAGATGGTAACCAAATACAACATTGATGACTGAGGCCAGGAGTACTCAGAAATCTAAATTCAGTAACAGAAGATCTTCTATTTTAAAGATCCTTCTAAAGATGCCCTTTTATCTTATATGTATATTTTAAAATAAGCAGTATCAGCAGTTTTCAAAGAGTTATTATGTCATTCCTCTCTGTGCTGCTGAATAAAAGTAACCTGTGATTAACTAGCAATTTATGATTTAGGGAACATATAGAATTACTGAACATTTTATAAGAGCATTTTTAGTGCCTTCTCACCTCTGAAGAGCTAGTTTCAATTTATATACTGTAATGAGTCAGACATTTAGAGACAGAAAGAATTCATAAAAGAAAATGAGAACTTATTCCGGGGTAATAATTTACTCTGAGGAGTAATCAGTTATTTCTTATTTTTTGTTTAGTCTGAATTTTAACTATATATTTTATATATTTTCATCTAAGAATCTCCAAGTGAAAAATGCCTCACAATTTCTCAAACCCTGCTTAAGAGTCTATAAAGAAAACAATAGAGAAATTCACTTGCAAAATGGGGTTTCCGAACTTTATATAACTCCTTTTAAAGTATGAGAATTTCATCCTAAAGTTCTTACAGAAGTGGTTCTGTCTGTAAATACAAAGATAAAACAAGAATAAGTAATAAAGCAAGGTCTTATTAGATAATCAGGATACAAAAGAGAAAAATGGAATTTCTGGTTTGAAGTTAAGAAAAAAATCCATTCAAAATATTCTAGAAGAACAAAGAGGAAACTTACTAATGTGAAAATTATTGCCATTCTATTTTTCCCAGAGCTACCACCAATTCATTATGCACTTTTTGAAAAAATCTCTTAAATTTTTCATTTGGCAAACAGATTTTCTTCATTGCTTCATACTGATGGGGTGGCAAGGGGGAGTGATGTCTTCTTATGTATAAAGTAAACCATATGAATGTGTAAATTTAGACAAATGGGAAAATAAATGGATGTTTATTATGCAAATAGCAAAAGCCAAATGGATAATATGTAAAATTTTCTTAGACCACAGTGGCGCCTTCTCAAAGAAATTCTCTTTGCTCTTGCCTTTGGGTCCCACAACCCTTAAGATTCAAAATCAACTTAAGAGATCTAGTTTTTAAAGCCATGGTTTATATTTGTTCTTCTATTTAATCTAGAGTAAAATGGATAATTCTGTCATATATGGGCATCTGATGGGAAGGCAACAAAAAATAAGACAGAAGTTTATGGGGATTGTAGATAGTCCCCTAGTAGTATGCCTGCCTTGCAGGCATGAGGTTATAATATTAAACCCCAGCATACCCCATATTACCACTCAAATGGGAATGCCAAATGCAATCTGTAGCACTGACTCGTGTAGTCTCTAGTAGCAGAAAAAGGTGTTCAATCTTTAGTACACCTCAACCAAATCAATGTGCATAAATTGTGCAATACCCACCACAGCCATGTGTGCCAGCACTATAAGCAAGGTTGGTTGATCCCTGGTCTTTGCAACCTTAATAACAGAAGAAACATGAAGAAGAGAGAAAATAAGATTTGACTGGAAATTGAATAACTATATATAGTTCTTTGCTCAAGTATACCAAGAAAACATGAAACAACTACTAGAAATGTGCCTCATATCTTATAATACTCTGCTTTCCAAATAGTCATTTTCTTTCAAAATGAAAAGATCTTAAGAGATAAGCGAAATTATTTTGCAATGATTAGATTCTTTAGATAAGGAAACCAATAAAAATTCAAATTCTAGAAATGTTAAGTTTGTATACATACCCACTATCTCTTTTTTTGGTGGGGGTATCCTTTGGCCTTTGGGTCACACCCAGGAGAGCTAAGGGGTTACTTTTGGCTCTGCACTCAGGAGTCATTCTTGCTGGTGCTGGGGTAGGTGGGACCATATAAGATGCCAGGAATCAAATCTAGATCAGCCACATACAAAGTAAACACCTTATTCTTTATGCTATTGTTCCATTCCCTTAAATGCCCTTCTTAAATTAAAGTTAATTTGACATCCTCTTCTCTAGCCTCTACAACAAATGGGAGTTGCTAGAGCTGCTGGTATCCATATTCCAATAAGATCTGTTTCAAGCTCATGGGTCTAATATTTTTATTTCTCTCCTCTATCCTTAATTTTTGTTTCGTTTTGTTTTGGGGCCACACCCAGTGATGCTCAGGGGTTACTCCTGGCTATGAGCTCCGAAGTCGCTCCTGATTTGGGGGACCATATGGGACCACGGTCAGTTCTACGCTAGCACTGGCAAGGCAGACACTTTACCTCTAGTGCCACTGTGCCGGCCCCTCTATCCTTATTTTTTAAATGTTTGATTTATTTTGCATACTGGGAATTGAACCCAAGCCTCAGGTATGCAAAGGTAGTACTTACCACTGAGCCATATTTTCAATCTCTCCTTTCTTTAAACTGTAGTGTATACACTTCTAAACAGTTTTAAAAAACTAAAGAATGGGATGACAGAGGAAAAGAGGAAAAACTATTTGTAAACAAAAGTTAATGGGAAAACAGGAATGTTCATATTTTAGCTTTGATGACACATGCTTTGGTGTCATAATTGTAGACTTGTGGAATGACTTATGCAGACAATGCAGTGCACAAAATCTAAGATACTTCCAGTTGGACCCTTTACCAAAAAAATCCCTGTTGGCATTTGGAAAGGTATCATTTTATTTCTGATTTTTTGCTGAGACAATTCCCTGATATCCACTTGGGCTAACGTTCAAGATTATTTTCTAAGTTGGATAGGTCATTTACTATAGAAAAGAGCACTATTCAGTAAACTCAGAATTGAGTTGCCATATGACCCAGCAATTGCTCTACTGGGTATCTATCCCCAAGTCAGAAGGACACTCACCCCAAAACATGTATGCACTTCACTATTTATCGCAGCACTCAGCACAATAGCAAAGATTTGTAACCAAACTTGATGTCCAACAACGGATGAGTGAATCATGAAGATGTGGTATTTATACACAATGGAATACTACATAGCACTTAGAAATGATACAATCATAGATTTTGCAGCAACATGGATAGACCTACAAAATATTATGCTAAATGAAATAAGCCAGAAGATGAAAGATAAACAGAATGATAGCGCTTTTCTGAGGTACTTAAATATACACTATATATATATTATATATATATATATTATATATATATATTATATATATATAATATATATATATGTAATACTCCATGAACAAATACAATGGTCTGATAGGGTAGAAACTCCAAACACTGTAGTTGACAACATTTAATGGGGAGTAGTCTCCAAAACAAGTGTAAGAGGAAGAACACAAACCCTCGACTATATATTATACCATGAAGAGACCAGCAACAACAGAAACAACAGCATAGAGAAAACAGGTATGTAATGAGCCTTTTACTACAATGGCCTATAATAATGTCTTAGGTATCCTATACGTGGTTACACGTAAAGAATATGATTGGAAGCCAGAGACTCCAGCAGAAGCATTTGATAACAATGTGTTTTAATGCCTTAATCTTACTATATTTAAAATAACCTCTCAGCTTTTCTGTCCACAGGAGTTCTTGGATACAAAGGGTGGACAACCTAATTTGACACCTCAGCGCTCAGTCACACTAGATACCATATTCATTTTGCACTATGAAAATGTCTTGATAAAACACTCCAATATACCCTTTTTCTCTGGTTTATGGCTTCTATTAGGACCTGAACCATGTGACCATCCAAACCACTGAAGCAATCAACTTCAAACCACAGACTTATATTATAGGACCTACTAAGCAAATTAACATTTCCCTTTCTCTTTTCTTCTCTCTTCTCACTACTTCTTTTTTCCCCCTTTTCTTTTTCTACCTCTTCTTCCTCATTATCATCAATTCAATCTATGTCAAATAAAACCCACACTAATACTTTCTCTTTAGGAAAAGAATTTCGATACAGCAGATATAGCGGACAATACTACATAGGGTAACCATCTACATAGATAGGCTTCACTGACACATTGTTTAGTACTCAAGATGTGAAACCTATGTGTATCTTAAATTGCTCCAGTCATTATCTAACCCTAAAACCTTCATTTAGGAAGGCCCAACACCATTACTGACAAAATCCCTAGAAATTGAGAAAACCTCCCAATTTTGACACACCGGCCCAATCTCTCTTAGTTGATTTATTAGTTTTTTTTTTACCTTATTTTTACTATATTTACTTATTTTTCTGTTCTCCTCTTATCTTTTGCTCTTCCCTCCTCTTTTTCTTAAGCTATACCTAAGCTAATTATTGTAAGTTTTTACGTGGGCATGAGTACATAGAGAGAGGACTCCTCCATGAGAGCCAAACCTAAATTGTAAACAACCCATGCCTATAGTGTATATAGCCCCTCCTAATATACTATCCCTTCTCTCCCCTCTTCAGAAATCCTACTACTCCTTTACCTCCCAATTCCAATCTGATATCCCGCCTTATTAATGCTCTTTACCCTCAGGTCTTAACCCATTAAACATCAAGACCAACCTACTACCCCAATAAGCCATCACCCACATCCCATGCGAAGAGACACCCACTCCGATCCACACCTTGTCCCCGGCAAGAAACTACAACCAACACCCCTGCTGACTCATGCTGAGTGGCCCTCCTCATCCCTCCCAAATGTGGACTGTTGTTTGATACCAGACTCAGCTCCAGAAGGATCCCCAGTACAAGAAATCTACCCGAGCGCTTTCTGCCGCAAATCTTTTCTCAATCTCAAGAAGACCAGAGTGTGTGATAAGACTGTGCCCTGGATTCCACACCCCACAAGAAAACCTCAAAAGACAATGGAGAAGCCTATATTTATTGATAAGTTTAAGACCTATATAATACTATCTCTTAATCTGTTTATCTCCAAGTATAAGGTAGTCTCCTGCATCACTTTATTCCCTTAATTTTTTAAACTTATTTTTCTTTATTTTTTCCTTTATATATGTGAGTATGTATATATAGAGAGAGATATATATATATAAAGAGAGAGATATTTTTGGTCTTGTTTTCTTTTCTTCCTTAACTCCACCTGTATTGGTTCTGCTTGATACAAAACCTACAAGAAAAAATCTTGCCTGGGATTATAGCTCAGGTCAAAACCAGGGCACAGAGATAATGGAGCCTGACACTCTCACCCCCAAATGTACCAGCAATATAATATAGCACCATTTCTTCTTAAAAAGGTATACTAAAGAAGGGGAAATTTTACATATAGAAAGAAGCTCTTATCTACTAGGAATAAGAACTCATACACTTTACAATACAGGGGCATCTCTCACTTTGAACATATGTCATATGGACCCAATGTAGATTCCAGGTTATTAGACAGTGACCGTCCAACCCCAAACCAGAGATCTCAGGCATAGAACTGACATAGTTCTCCACCACAACTCCAGGAACTAATCTCCCTCTGGGACATTCCTAATACTGCTCTACACCAACATGTGCTGGTTTTGATATAACATCCCGACAATGAGGAAATGGCAACAACTTGGTCTAAGACAGGTAGTCTTATTTCACCTCCTAATGATAAGATGAAATCAGAAAAAATGTCATAATTTGATCTATACAAAAGCCAAACTTGCTATCTACAGAAGACTGACTATGACAACCATGACTAGGCAGAACTTATCCTAGGACCAATAAAAAGGACCCTAGTCTAGACCTTGGCCTATGATATGTACAACAACCAAGATCTCTAATTCCAGGGGTCTGACTAAAACAACTGCAACCGAGCAGATCTTCTGGAAACATTAAGAAAGACTCTATCCTAGGTTTCGTCCTAGGATGGGGCAAAAACCAGACCACCAATTACAGAAGACTGATTAAAACAACAGTGATTGATCACAACTCCGAGAACTGTAAAGAAAAACTCTATTCTAGATTCCATCCCTTGACCTGTGCAAATATCAAGATCTCTAGCTACAGAGGCATGATTTTATCCCCCACGACAGAGCAGAAAGTTTCCAGACACCACAGAAGGACCTAGGGAAGAGTAAAAGAGCATGCATGAACCTGAAGTTATTCCCATGACAGTATACTTCAAGGGCAGAGAAACACTGTATCTCTTGGGCCAAGGTAATTCCCTTTCAAGGCTCCCCAATATTTATTGTGCCTATGCAAGAAAAAAAAACACAAATTAATTTTTTTTAGTTTTGTTATTGTTTGCTGTTTTTTTGTTCTTTATTTTGTTTTATTTCAGGACCGTGTTTATTGTGTGGCTATTGTTTATATTGCTGTGGTACTTTTCGAGTTTTTGTTTGATTTTTTTTATCTTTTATTTTTTTGTATTGTTGTTGTTATGTTTTTTTCTTCCAGTTCTCTCTCTTCTCTTAAATTGATAGATATAGCCTCTATAGAAAGAATCCTGCCATTTTTTCCTTGTTTAACTTTTGCTCAATTTTATTTTACTATTATTTTTTTTCCTTCAAACAGAACCACACAACTTGAACCATCTTATTCCGCCTCACAAATGGAGGGGGAAATAATGAAGGATGCCAAGACCAAACAGTCATATGAACATTAAGTAGAAATAAAAAAATAATCAGACTTAAACACCAAATCCAAAGCCAACAAAAACAGAATTGATACCCAATTTACATCATACTAGACACAGAGAGGACCACTTATACTAGCAACAGGGGGAGAGGGGGTAAAAGGGGGATATGGGATGCATGCTAGGAACAGGGGTGGAGAGAAGACAACATTGGTGGTGGGAATGCCCCTGATTTAATATCACTATGTATCTAGAATATTACTGTAGAAGGTTTGCAATCCTCTTTGATTAAAATAAAAACAATTTTTAGTTAAAAAATAAAAAAGCACTGTCTTGTGCATTTGAAATAATAATTCCAAAGTTTGTGTTGTGAAGATCTTTATTCATAGAATATATCTACATGAGTATGGGAGTCTTTTCTCTCTTTTTTTAACAGGAAGTTTTTTATTGGAACAATATAAATTACAAGTCCTTCACAATTGTATTTCAGTTACATAGTGACAGAGTATTGGGGCCATTCCCACCACTAGTGTTGACCTCCCTCTATCAGAGTTCCCAGCATGCAAACCATACCTTTACCTAGGACCCCTAGACTGCTAGCATAACAGGTTCATTTTGTATTTAGCTTGTTATAGTTTGAGTCTCTTGATTCAACTGTTGTTGACATTGGTTTATGTATTGGGAGTCTTTTCTTGTGCAACAGTCAAGCATGAATGCACACATACTAAATAGTTAGGCTTACTATGGCTGCATCTATTCTAAATATGCACAAACCATTTTTCCTTTTCATTATTTTATAAACAATACTGTGCAATACTACTTATATTAATTTTATGAGTAATCTAGAAATTATTTATAAAGAAGATGTGCATGGAATTACATGAAAATGCAATGCCACAGATTATATAAAAATAAAATGCCATTTCATCTTAAAGAACTTAAGAAATTCCAGGATTGGGAATCATGAGAGAATCATTGGGATTCTCCACATAAACACCCAGGGATGGCTATATATGTTACATGTATTAAGTATTTGAATTAGAACTAATCAACCTATACTTTGATAATTTTTAGTATCAATACTTAACATCCCTACTTAGATACTTATTGTTGTACAACTCTGGGGACTTTATATTTGCATATTTATACATCTAAAGCCTGATTTCAGAGTGCTTGTGAGAAATAAAATGGAAACTTATGAAAACAAAATAAACAGAATGTTTATTAGTAAGTTGTTGCTATTAACACTTTCCTTCTATTCTCAAACTACTGTTTTGTTCCTCTCTGAAAGAGAGGAAAGAAAGAAAGAAAGAAAGAAAGAAAGAAAGAAAGAAAGAAAGAAAGAAAGAAAGAAAGAAAGAAAGAAAGAAAGAAAGAAAGAAAGAAAGAAAGAAAGAAAGAAAGAAAGAAAGAAAGAAAGAAAGAAAGAAAGAAAGAAAGAAAGAAAGAAAGAAAGAAAGAAAGAAAGAAAGAAAGAAAGAGAAAGGAAGATCATATAGCTCTAGTGAACTTAGTTTCCATGTTATCTGAGAAAAAATAAAAGCCTGAGGAAGGGTTGGAGAGATAGTACAGCAGGTAAGGTATCTGCTCGTCTTGCACAGTGCTGATCTTGCTCAAACCCCATCATTACATGGTCCATTGAGTCCTTTCTGGAGTGATTCCTAAATACAGAGCCAGGAATAATACAACACCTGGGTAAAAGATGAGTGTGGCCTACTGTCCCCCTAAAACATTTTATAAGATGTACAGGCTTTAGAAATGTACTAATTTTAAAAATGGGGACAGGAGACATAGCATGAAGGTAAGGTGTTTGCCTTGCATGGGTACGGTGGTTCAAATCCTGGCATCCCATATGGTCCCGGGAGCCTTCCAGGAGTGATTTCTGAGCGTAGAGCCAGGAGTAACCCTGAGCGCTGCCAGGTGTGAACACCCCCCCCCCCAAATGGGGAAAGGATTATAAAGGTTTCCATCCTCACCTTTCAGAACTCCATAAACATTAACTAAACTGGATTGTATTATGCAATTAGATCACATACAATATTTTTTCTAAGTCCATCATCAAAAATGAGTAGCCTAAAATATATGAAAATGAGTTAATTTATCAAGTTGTTCCTGCTTTAAAATAAAAGTTTGTTTGTAGCAGCTGAACTGTTATACTTTGATAGATTCTACAATTGGGTCTATTTTATAAATTATGTTTCAGCTTCTCTTTTATTTGTATACTAAGTTTTCTAAGAAAGTTGACTATTTCATGATTTTTCATGCAGCATATATTATATTGTTTAACCATGGTTCTACAAAAAAAAAATGAAAAAAAAAAGACAAATGAAGCCTGACCATACCTACCGTATTTTCCGGTGTATAAGACGACTTTTGAAACAAAAAAAAAGTCAACCAAAAATCAGAGGTTGTCTTATACGCCCAGTATATCCTGAAAAATATTTCAATATGCCGCTAAACAAAAAATTGTCTGAATATTGCCACAAAACGAATTTTCCAACTCGATCCTGCACCAATCACTACCAGGCTGCTCGGACCACCTCTCTAACTCAGCCAATCCAAGCAGGCTTTTGATGCATGCAAATTAGACAATGTTCTACCCTAATCTACACCGTCAAAAGCCTGCTCAGGTTGGCCAGAGTCAGAGAGGAAGTCTATGACAGTAGAACCTTTGAACCTTTGCTGCTGTGATTGGCTCACTGTGGTCCATACAGTTGCAGCCCAGGAACGTTCTGTCTGATACAGCGAATATAGGTCTAAACCTATGTTTTAACTGCAAAATTAGGGGATCATCTTATATGCCGGCAAATACGATAAAAATGTAGAATTTGAAACAATCTACTTTTCTACACATGCTAGAAAATTGAAAACTATATGTATAGGTCTAGAACTAAGAGGAGAATTTCTTTAAAAACTTCACACCAGAGACAATTTCTTGAATTTTTGGACAATAATTTTGTAAACAAGCAATTCCAAACAGGATGGATCCCTCAATCCCCACTACACATTCAATTACATAAACTTTATATATCTGTGTTGTAAGAGTTTTGTATAAGACTTAGTATAAAAATGCATCTCAAACTTTTTATTTATTTTTATTTTTTTGGTTTTTGGGACACACTCGGTGACCCTCAGGGGTTACTCCTGGCTCTGTGCTCAGAAATCTCTCCTGGCTTGGGGGACTATGGGATGCCTACGATCCGTCCTAGGCTAGCGCAGGCAAGGCAAACTCCTTACAGCTTGAGCCACCGCTCCAGTCCAGAAATGCATCTCAAACTTTTTAAAACAAATTATGAAAATATTGGATTTGAATTCCCATAACTCTTAAATTACAGATCTGGACTCAGAAAACATTTTCTGTCAATAAACTCTTAGTTTAGGCTTTCTTTGTCTGCTCTATGGTCTGTGTCACACTACGCAACATGACCATTGACTAAAGCAGCCATGAATAGTACATAAAAAAAATACACATAGCTGAGTTACATTAAAACTTCATTTACAAAATCAAGTGACAGGCTCTGTGTGGCCTTGGCCACAGTTTGTTGACTACTATTATCAATAATTGAAAATTAGTTCTAAATAAGTCAAAATTATGAAGCAAATAGTGACAACAATGAGTTAAAGAGTCATCTATTCTACTAATATTTTCTACCCTAGGAAGAAGAGGGGCAAGGGTTTCTAGAAGGAACAGTAATAGTTTTGGGTGCAATTGACAGGGATGAAAGGAGTCCGTCCATGAGCTTTCTGTCAGTTACCTTTAAGAAGGTAGGTTGCCATAGAGTGCTGAGTGAATCTTTTCTGAAAGGAAGTACTAGGCCAAATAAGTTTGTGAACCTTCTCAGAGATCAGGGGAAAAATAGGTATTATTAAGACAGTAAATAATATCTTATTGTTCAGTAAGTAATATCAGAAAAGATTCCATTCCAAAGATTTCATGGCTATGTTTACATCCTGCCATAATTCCAGTCAATACTTGTATTATAAGATTTTATCTATTGTCATGTCCCCAAAATATTGCATCAGGCTACAAAAAAATGTCTGTAATGTTTTAATGCAATCTGACTCATTTTATGTTGCCAGTGTTGTCCAGTAAAAGGACATATCACTTAATTAACTTCTGATCTGATCAATCTACCTATAGCAAAATGCACCTAATGTGTTGTAAGTAAAATTTATTTGCATCCTGCCATCTAGTGATTATATCATGATGTGATCTTTAAGTCTGAAATAGTCACTAAATGGAAATGAGTTATTCTTGTCTTGTTCCCTTTAATGTAACAGACTGATGCAAGCATTATTTGATTTTTCCTAATAAAAGGGAGTCTCACACCTCATTATCAGTCTTATTCACTGAAGCTTAGTAAGGGAATTTTCATAGCAATTCATTGTATTCTGCTCACCAATCTTGCCTTTGCAGTTTTTGTTCTAACATAGAGGGAAGAGAAGACTCAGAAAAAAATAGAAATTAATATAATGCAATTACCATTGCTTTCAGGCATACCTTCATTTCTAAATTCAATACTATTTTGATCTTCCTCACATGCTGAGCTTTTTAGTTTCTTGATAGAACCTCCACCTTTCCAGTCAAGTAAAAACCCAATTGGATAAAGCTGAAAATCAGATCAGAGTATATGGGAAATATCACATACTTGCGTAGATTCCAGGATATAAGAGAAACAAGAGAAACTAAAATTTCTATTATGTACATTATTCTTATGATAGCGGGATGTTTGTATTATGATTTTCTTAGACTGATCACCCACAGACAGCAGAATCCAAACATTTCTTTAGGAAATAATTACAAAAATGCACACCTATGAATGGTATGAATCAAGCACACATCAGAGTTTTAAAATAAGTTAAAAGAGTATTTCTCATAAACAGATTCACATCACCACAAGCCATGGAAACTAAGCCTGCATCTTACCTCTTTAGACAAAAATACATACATTTGCCTAAAAAATTCCCAGGAAGACATAGATTCTTTTCATTCTGTTTAATCTTTAGAATAATAAAGATTTGAAGTTAAAGAGGATCTTTAAAGACACCCACTCAAATACCATGACTATACATAGTGAAACTAAGAAACAAGAAGAGTATAATA
>NC_064852.1:136786480-136846480 GCF_024139225.1 Suncus etruscus | reverse complement strand
AGAAACAGAATTGCAGAGAGGCAAGGTAAGTCCCCAGATCACATGACAAGCAATGAAACAAGGATCACTATGGGTCATGGGTTGGAATGTTTGCAGAAAGAAAACTTGTACCTAAAGTTTTAAGGCACTTTCAAGGTTTATATAACTACAGTTAGAATTCTGCCTCTCTGGGACATGAAAGAACAGTTGAGTAAACCAGTCCAACTGAAGCAAAAAGTGGCTTAAAAAAAATAACAGTGGGCCATGTATATGACTTAAGTTCAGAGAACTAACACTATATGTGTAGCCCTGGAGACAAGCACCAGCATCTCAAACACCACCCAGTAGCACTAGGTCTTGGACCTAAGGGATGATAAGCACTGTGATGCCATTGGATGTAGTCCCAGAAAAATGGGTGGGAGGGGCATTTAAACACTAGAATAACACAGACAAGTAAAGAAATGAGCATCTTCTTGAAGATACTAAATGGCAGACTGAGAAACTTGAGATTTGTTCTAGTTAATTGAAGTCATACAAATTATTAGAAAATAGTAAGAATAAAAATATTCTGAACAAAAGTAACCAAGGATGGATAAAAAAGTGAAAAATAAAGACCAGCCAGATGTGGCTCAAGAGGGAAAAAAAGGCAATCAAAACTCCCAAAATGGTGGATGATGTTTGATGCTTTGGTGATGGTGAAGATACAGTAACTTTGTACACCAAGAGAAAAAGCCTAAGTGGCATTATAACCTCCTGTTATCATAACAATTAAATTATTTACTGATACTAGAGGATGAAAAAGCAGTCATTCTGGAAAAAGTTGACTTGGACATTGTAATAAAATATTCATGTTAGAATATTAACTAGCCAGTGATGTCCAGGATGCTTCTTCGTTCCCTGGCTGCAAGAAGTGGGTACTATTGTAGGTGCTTTGCATATATTATCTCCTCCTTCTTTAGATAGTCACCATATTCCCCACTTTTCAAATGAGATGATCGAGGCTGAAGGAGGATAATTGGTCTAAATTAAAGTTCACAGTGGGTAGAAGCAAATCTGAGAGCCAAGCTCAAGTGCTCATGACATTCCTTATAAACACAAGCCTGTAAGTTATTGGAGGTTATGAAACCCATCAGGAAAATTTATAGCAGTCAGAACACTCAAGCAATATTTCTAAATAGAAGGAAAAAACTTAATAGATATAACAACAGAACACTTGGCAGTAATTCTCTGACTAGATGTATGTGAATTAAATTTTAAAAAATCAAAGGTGAAAGCCGGCAAAATTAAGGGACTATTGAGAGATGCAAGCAATGGAATGCCATACATTGAAATAACCTGAAACTCATAAATTATTTTAAATATTGAATTCATAATTATCTTAAAATGTGGAATGGCCTCACTATGTATCCAGAGGAATTTGGGAAGTGGGTCCACACCTGGAGACACTGAGGGATTACTCATGGCTCAGAAATCACTCCTGGCAGGCTAGGGAGACCATATTAAATGCTGGGAATCAATCCTGGGTTTGTCCCAAGTCTGCCACATGCAAGGCAAACACTCTACTGCTGTGCTATCACTCTGGCCTGCCCAGGGTTTAGTAATGCCCTGCTTTTGGCCATCTCTAGTACCTCTTTGATTCCCTAAGAAAATTCTAAGAAAAATGCAAATTATCATAGATAAATATACTTGCCCATTTTTATGCAAAAAAATTGGGGGAACTGTTTCAAACCAAGTCAGAAAACTAAATCTTTGGATCCAAGGCAAGATCCAAATGAGAGAAGTTTTACTTTATTGATTTCTTGGAACCCCAAGTGTCTCCTCCCTCCACAATCCAGAAACTTCTCTTGAGTCTCTCCTATAAAACAGACAACAAATTTTTCCACCTCTTCCAAGATATTATGATGGGAAAATAGCAGAAGCACATTAAATGCCCATAAGTGGATAAATGGTTGAAACCAGATGTAGTGATGTGGAATGTTTTCACATTCTATCATTTACTGCAAATAAAAAAGTAAACAATATATATTTTTTGAAAGGAAAAATATTGGTAAGAACATAATTCTTATTATTTGTATAGTGTTTAATCTCTGAAAAATATAGAAAGCCTAGTAATAAAAGCTTTAGAAAATATTAAAATATATAATATTATTGTATAATATATAACATATTATACTATTATTTTATATTTTATTATTAGATTATATATTATATATAATAAAATATAATTAGTGGATCCAAAGATTAAGTATAAAATTTTTCTTTCACTATATTCCCTTTTGTGCCATTTAAACTTTGCTCCATTTATTTTTCAATAAATAAATGAATTTTAAAACTTTAACAAGATATTGCTAAGTAATACACTATAGTTCAAAGACATTTCAGAAAAAAAATCAATATTTTGGTGCCAGAGTGACAGAACCACTAGCTAGGCACTTCTCTTGTACAAAATAAACCTAGTTTCAATTTCCAACATACTATATAGTTACCTAAGAACTGACAGTTGTAATTCCTGAGTGCAAAGCAGAGTAACCCCTAAGCACTCTGAGAGAAAAAAAAGAAGAAAAAAGAAAACAAAAACAAAAACAAAATAAACCTAGAAACTTAAGAGTTCATTATTAACATATTTCCAAAAGAAAAATTCATGAAGCTATTCAAATACTAGGTATACTATAAACATTTACAAATATCAATATGTCCCTTTCTTAGATCATCCATTTGTTCAATAATTGATTGAGCATTTGTTATGGACCAGGCACTGTGCTTGAGTTAAGAATACAAAAATAGTTTACCACTCTCACTTCAAAGAGTTTAGTTGTCAAAAAAGATTATAAATAAAGTCTTCTTAAAACTGCTTCTGTAAATCTATTATTTCCCTCTATGAAAGGCCAACACTGAATGCTAAGAATTGAGCATCAATTTTTACTCCCAATATTTAACTGCACCTCGCTAAGAGTATTTACTGTTATTTCTGTTTAAAGTTTTAAGCTAGAAAATGCAGAAAATAAATGTTGCATTATGACACATTCATATTGCCCATAAAACGACACCATTAAATCACTGGCTCTAAAACATAATAATTTTTCTAGCTGAATCCACCATCATGCTCATTCGGAGGCCACTCTTCCCACACACAACTTCTTTTTATTTGTTTTGTTCTGTTTTGTTTTGGAGCCACTCCCAGTAGCGCTCTGGAGATACTTCTGGCTCTGTGCTCCTGGCAGACTTGGGGGATATATGGCATGGGAATCAAACCTGGGTTCATCCCAAGTTGTTCGAGTGTAAGGTAAACACCCTACTGCTGTACTATCACTCCAGCCCCCAATTCTCATCACTGTCAGCGCCCTACAGAACATATTCTGCAGACCATTGACCCTAGTATGAGAGACGGGGTTCTTCATTGAGAACTTTTTCAGGGATTCCCCCAACAGTCTTAATTCTATTTTTTTTTATAACTCAAATATAGTTTACACCCTTCCTATCCATCCATATCTCTGAATTCCATTCATCTTCTCTGGGGTCATATTAGCCTCATGATATAAATGACCTAACTCCTCTAACCCTCTGACTGTTCAATCCTTCTCTTGCATACTTTTGCCTAATCTATCTCTTCAGCCTTAGTTTTGTTTCTCAAAGGACTCAAAACACACACTAACAATAAGTTTTCAGCCTTGCCTTCCATAAATTCTCCCTTAATCATACTTCCTGGAGGTATGTGCCTTTAAATTTATAGTACCTTATTCATAGCTTCTTACTGTTTCTTTGTTGTGTAAGTAATTGTGAGGTATTTTCAAGACTGTATACTTTGCCTTTAGTATAACACAATAAATTGTCCATCTATTAAACAGAAAAACATCTTGTTTCTTGGGTCCTAGTTCAAAGCAGCATTGAAACTAGTGGGTAGCTATAGACTGTACTCTTATGCTTTCTAATATTCTCTAATTTATTTTTTCTCTCTTATATGATTTCAGACAAGTCATTTAACCTTGCTGAGCCTGTCTCCACTCTAATACAGAGATAATAATATCCTCCTCTGATGACTTCAAAGAACTGTTTTAAGGATCAAATAATTTAACTATGTGAAAGTGACTTGCAAACTAGAACATTATATCATAATTATTTTGTTCTGAACAGTAAATCAAATTGATCAAATTTTATCCAAATATAAAGCTGAATATAACTCAGAACCTTACTATAAAATATACACATCTCAGTGGCAGAACAGAAAATGTTTCAGAATTGTGCAAGCATTGTTCACTGGATTATATAACTCAATATCAGTGTAAACTAGGAAATAATAAACCAAATGTGTTAGTAAAATTAATTTATATTGTTGAGTACAAGTATTAGAGGCTGGAAAGTGTGGTAAAAAATGAGCTTAAGCTAATTTCCAGATCTCTATTACTGGGATCAAAATTAGAATTAAATCTAATTTTTCAGTCTAACTGATTTTGAATAGTAATAAATCTCCCCACAACCTTGAGGTTTCTCTTAGTTTGAATACTTATCACTTTTCATTACAATAAAAGAAAATCTTCTGAAGTGTTCATTGTATATGTAAATATAAGCCTATTTTCATTGACATATTGAGGCTTAATTCAAACTTCCCTATATGATGACAACATTACCATAAAAAGGAAAAATAGCACAAAATTTCAGAATGTAGATCCAATGTTTATTTTAATTTGTTATAACTATGGAAGTGAAACTTATGAAACATCTCTTTTCTGATAATTTTATTATTTATCTTTTCTGACTATTTTTATTGAGGTACCAGGAATATCCTACTGTTCATCTTTTCATGGATACATCATCCCAACACCACATCTAAAACAGTGTGCCTATTTTCTTCTACCAGTGTCCCAATGGCCCCTCCTAACTAACAGCCCAATAAACTCAGTTTCTTAGGCAAAATCTGCAATTCTAATGACTTTGGCCATTTGTTGGTCCTTTACCATGTTTCTTTATATCCCACATATGAGAGAAAAACCTTTGACAATTCTACTTGTTGTGGAGGTTGTGACACATACACACACAGATTATTAAAGCTAAACTAGTAAATTCACAAAACTGTATATCAATAATTTTATTAACTTTTTTCAAATTTTGTATCTTTAACTTTTTGCATATGCAAATTTAAAAATTAATTGCATGAATAATTCTATTCTGATACTTTTTAAATTAGCATGAAGAAAATAAATCAAGTAAATATACAGTTTAATAGGAGTAGTAGGAAAGAAAATTTAAGAGAAAATTTGAATAAATCTATGAAATTATAAAAATGGTATTTATCCTAAAAAAGAGAATATTGGCTTTCTGTCAGAAAATATTAAGTATTTGCATTAATAGATAAAATATTATAATAAAATGGATATACATACATCAATAAATAAAGTATTAATTTATTATGGAGAAAATATAAAATCCCTAAGCAAGCTACAAGTAAATAAAATTTTCTTAATCTAGTAGAGGCCAACTACAAGCACCATGAGTAAATGCCATACTTTTTTATTAAATTAATATCTTCACTTAAGCACTTCGATTACAAATATATTTGTAGTTGGGTTTTAGTTATAATAAAGGATACTAGTGCAATCTTCTCACCATCATACCCCCAGTGCCACATGCTGAAAAGTTGGTCTTGTCTTTTTTTTTTTCTATTTTATTTTTATTGTGAACAAAGTGAATTACAAATCTTTCACAGTAATATTTAAGGCACATAGTAGTAATGAATGAGGAGCATTTCTACCACCAGTATTGTCTTCCCTCCACTCTGGTTCCAAGGATGCATCCCTCTTCTACACCCCCTCTCCCCCGTAATACTAGTGCAGCTGTTCCCCCCATATACAGCTTGATGTAGATTGGGTATCTGTTGTTGTTGACTTTAGATTTCGTGTTCAAGTCTGATCATTTTTTATTTCCACCAAATGGACATACAATTGTCTGGTCTTGGTACCATCCACCAAATGGACATACAATTGTCTGGTCTTGGTACCATCCACCAAATGGACATACAACTGTCTGGTCTTGGTACCATCCACCAAATGGACATACAACTGTCTGGTCTTGGTACCATCCATTTTTCTCCCTCCAAATATGATGCTGATCAAGGATGGTCTTGTCTTTTAAAGAAACTCTTTTAAAACTGCTTACAAAACTAGTTTCAGAATTATGAGTTCCCTAAGCTATTGCCTGTCCATTAAGCTAAGTAGTATTTCTTCAATTATATGAAAAATAATTTAGCTGTATAATATATTCTGTGTGAGGTGTTCATGTCATCGAATTTTTGTACTACTTTCTCACACAATTCTTCTCTAGCATATAGAGTTTCATATGATAGATTGGCTGTGAATCTTATGGGATTTCTTTTAAAACTAAGTTCCTTTTTTAAAATCTTGCTACTTTCGGTGTTTCTTCAGCTGGTATGTTGGGGGCTCTGGGCAGGATAGCTAGCCATAGGCCCCCTGAGATGACCACTTAGTCCAGGGGACTGAGATCCCCTCCATGCCAGAGTGGACTTCAGGGCCATGCCTGGTAAATTGGGCCCTGGGGGAAAGGTGGGGGAGAGAAATTCCTCCCCTATGCATCCACAAACTACCGAGGCAGGAGCTGCACCCAGAAGATTCCCATGCCAGTTCTTCTGTTTCTCTTTAGCTGGTATGTTGGGGTCTCTGGGCAGGACAGCTAGCCATAGGCCCCCTGGGCTAACCACTTAGTCCAGGGAACTGAGACCCCTCCCCATGCCAGAGTGGTCTTTAGGACCATACCTGGTAAATAGGGCCCTGGGGGGAGGGTGGGGGAGAGAAATTCCTCCCCTATGCATCCACAAACTACAGAGGCAGGGGCTGCACCCAGAAGATCCCACATGCCAGTTCTTCTGTTTCTCTTCATCTGGTATCTTAGGGGCTTTGGGAAGGACAGCTAGCCATAGGCCCCCTGGGCTTACCACTTGTTCCAGGGGAATTTCTCCCCTATGCATACTGGACCCCATTCAGGAGTTCTTTTCTTCCTAGTATTCATTTTCAAAAGCATTTGCGCCCGCACGACATATTTACTTTTTAACAACACCAAAAAATATTCTTAATTCTTGACTGTTTCTAGAAAAAAATTTGAATTTCCTAGATTTGAAGGATAATAATCAAATATGTCTCTAAAATCAGTGTATATGTAGATGTGACTTCCTATACAGTGGTCCTCTCTGACTGCCAAGCCTAATCCATAAACAATGTGTATATATATATATACAATGTATATAGCCCCTCTGATATATTTCCCCTCTTCTACACCAGAGCCCCTTCTACTCCCTCATCTCCCAATCTGGATTCATTCTCTTCCCCGTAACTAACGCTCTTTACCCTCAGTTCTTTAATTTGTTAGATACCAAGACCGACCTCTTGCCCCAACAGATTCTACCCTTTCACACACCCCTACAAAGCTCATTATTACTCCTTAACTCTCTCACACTCAACCATCAGTACCCCACATTTACCCTTTTTAACTTCAGTACTACACAGTTCTAATTACACACCAAAGTCATGCATTGGATTTAACAAACCCCACTGTTTCAAAAGACATAAAATGGACACATATATCTTTTGAATATTTTATGTGTATTTTCTTTAACAGCTATAACTTGTTCTAAATATTCTTTTACCTTGACAATTCTACCCACTTTTTGTCTTGTCTTCTCTTTGTGAGCTATTCAATAAGAAATTTTGGTGGAAGAATTCCTCAGTTTAATGCCATGGGGATTGTTGGACTTGTTCTTATGGCCCCCATATGCGCTAACACCACATTAATGTGCATAGCCACGTTAAAAGGGAAAAATACTATACATACAAATAAGTTCTTATCTAATAGAGATTGGAACACACAAATCTCATAGTGCAATGGGACCTTACACCCTGAACATTGATATAATGACCTGGCACAGGCCTCAGATGAATGGGCATCCTCCATTCACCCCTGAACCAGGGAAGCTATCTACAAAACATCCAAGGTTCTTTATAACAACACCTGGGAGCAATCTTCTACCAGGAAAGATTCTACCACGGCTCTGACATCGACCTACTCAAAAGAGACTTTCCTTAGCACTAAGAAGACTTGACAACAATGACCTGCTAACAGGACAGGGTTCTCTGCATTGCCCTTTAATTGTGAGGTGAAATGAGAGAGATTCCAGAATCTTTAATACAAAAACATGACACCAACAACAGAGACTGTGTGAAAAATAAAAGTGTGTTGGCACTACAGACAATGACCTTGATTCTGTTTATGGGTGATTGTCCTTCCACTGTAACTTTACCTTGTCTTCTTTCTTTGCATCTTTGTTCTCATAATTAAAAATAAAACATTAATAAAAAATCTTGCTACTTTCTATATACTGTCTGTCTTTGGCTCTTGTCATTCTGAGTATAATGAGTATTGTAAAGTTTTCTATATGAATCTATTTTGATTGAGACTCTTCTCTCTTGAATCTCATTACTAAATTCTAGTAAATTCTTAGCTATGATTTCTTTAAGTACTTTTTCTTCACCAAATATACCTTCCTGTTCTTCAGACTTATATCATTGTTCCAAAAATAATTTTCCTCTTAAATTTATTCTGTATTCCTCTAATTTTGTCTTTTTTATTTTAAAACATTTTTTCATTTTTTGTTGTTTCCTGGGATTTATTGTAGCTAACCTAGAAAATCCTAGAAAGTCTTTTTCTCAGCAGTTGTTTTTCTACTTATCAGACTTTCTATTGCATTTTATACTACCTACCATAATCTTCATTTATATCACTTCTGAATGTAGTTTTCTCATTTTGATCTCACAATTTTTTGTATCATATGCTGTGCCACTGTTCCTTTGAGCTCATTAAGTATATTCAACATAGTGATACTGAAGTATTTGCTGAGAGTTTCCAGAACTGCTTGATACTCATAGAGCCTTTCTGTTCTTTTTTCTCCATTCACTGAGTTCAATGGGCTTTTTCTGATCTTATATGCTATTCTCCTGCTGTGCTATGAGTGAATTTTTGTCAACCACCCTTGGAAATCTTATAGGTATTAGGCTAGGTATTTCTCTTTTATTTCCCTCTATTATTTCCCTACCTGTTTTTAATCAGTTTTTTATTATAAATGTTTTATTATAAATTTGAGTTGTGAGAAGTGTGAGGACTAAAGCTGTCATGTGGCTGCACACGTGGCTGTGCACTTCAAGAGATGAAGCAGCGAGTCCAGGTTGATAGAGAGGAATATGCTTCAGATCCAAATAAACTATAGAAGTGGCATTCAGAAGGCTAATTTTACCTGTGGATCTGACCAGGAGATGCTGAGGTCAATCTTCTGAAAACATCTAATGTTATTTATCTTGAAAACAGTAAGTATGGCCTGAGAGATAGCATGGAGGTAGGACATTTGCCTTGCATTTAGAATGGTGGTTCAAATCCCGGCATCTCATATGGTCTCCCAAGTCTGACAGGAGCAATTTCTGAGTATAGTGCCAGGAGTAACCCCTGTGTGCTGCTGGGTGTAACCCCCCCCCCCAATCAAATAGTAAGTAGCCTCTGGTAAATATAAACTTTAAATTAAAAAAGTATTTTTTAAAGAAACCCTTCTTACAGGTTAACTGAAAAATAAGCCAATACACTGAAGGAGGTTATCTTTGTTAACTACCTGGAAATGAAGCAAATATTTGGGTGTTGCTTGGGTGGTTATAAACTATTTTCTTCCCCCAGTACTTAGGATTTCCTATCTCACTTCCTGGATCAAGTCTCTCCTCTATATAAGAAGTGTCTGAGGTATATAATTAATTCATTTACTATAGATACCATGAAATGTGGCGATATTAGAAAATAAAATTAACTTCTGTAACTCCACCCTGTATTTAGGTGTACCTACCTGAGACCCTCCCATTCCGGGGAGTGGTCTTGAAAGGTTATATAAGGCCTTTGACCCAGGGGATTAGGGCCTTTTGCCTTTTGGTCTTTGGCCAGCATGGAGGTCAAATGGATGATGGCTGAAAGGAGTTAAGATGCAGGGCTAGCTAAGAATGGCTGTGCTTAAAAGGTTATGATATAGGCGACACATGTGGTGAATAGGACATGAATAAAGCTGATGCTTCCTGATGCCTGTCTCTGGATGAGTCTGATTCTGCCGATCACTTAAACCTGGGACTGAATGGGGATTGCGGAGCCACGTGGCCTGGGGTGGCAGAGAAAAATCCATCCATCCTTCACCATCCAGATTCATCGTTAATTATTTAACAAAACTTTAAATTAAAAAAGTATTTTTTAAAGAAATCCTTCTTACAGGTTAACTGAAAAATAAGCAAATACACTGAAGGAGGCTATCTTTGTTAACTACCTGGAAGTGAAGCAAATATTTGGGTGTTATTTGGGTGGTTATAAACTAACTATTTTCTTTCCCCAGTACTTAGGATTTCCTATCTCACTTTCTGGATCAAGTCTCTCTTCTATATAAGAAGTGTCTGAGGTATATAATTAATTCATTTACTATAGATACCATGAAATGTGGAGATATTAGAAAATAAAATTAACTTCCACTTTGACAAAGGAAATTTATAATCCCAAAAGCTAAAGGTGAGCTGCTCACAGTCTAGATGGAGGCAACTGCATCAAAGAAAGACTATACTTATTGCTTTCTTATTGACATTTTGAGAAGTCATTACAAAAAAAATAGCTCAATTACTTGTGGCATCATAAAGTTACATCAATATATTGGAATTAAAGCAAATAATTATTTAAAATTCTTAGAATTAGTTAAAAGAATTACCTTCAATCAAGTGACAGATTTTTTATTGTTAATTTAGGTAAACCAGGATTTATAAAGCCTTTCAAATATATGCTACCTAAATTTAGTCAAGTGTCAAAGGCAAATATAAGTATCAATTCAAGACCAAAAAAATGAAGAGGTCTGGGTATGTCTAATCATAGAATATTCTGGAATAAGAACAAAAAGAGACTGAAGGTTATTAAGGGTCACGTTTTTGTTTCCATCAAAATGCATTCTTTAAGGGAGACTCTCGGCTTTCACCAACTTTTTCAGGATTCCATATCCCAGATCTTCTGCATGTGCCATTCTAAACAAAGCTTCTAAATACAAATAAATGCATTCTTAGTGGGGTGCACTTTCAAATTAAACGTTATGAACTTACTTTATGTGCATGCAAATAAAATGTCATGCTCATCAGGGGAACATACTTTGGCATCAAGTATATGGTAAATGCACATAATCAGATTGAGAAAAAACTTCTCTATGCCTGAGGATAGTCAAGTTGGCTGAATCTGGATCTGCTTGTGATAGAATCGATGCCCTGAGCAAAGGCAATCTTACCATTTGCATGCAATAATACACAAAGCTTTCTACACTACCAAAGTCAATCCTGCTCATTATAATTTTGTTCATCCATGTATTCTTTAACTATTTTGACCATCTACTATCTCCAAGACACTAATCAAAATACATTATCAACATAAGTGAATAAAACACTATTCTTGTTCCTCAAGGGCTAAAAATCTAGTCAGAACTTTACAGTTTATACAAAACAAATAAAAATTTAAATGCTCAAAATGCACAAGATTGAAAATAGCATATAGCCTGTCAAACAAAAGGTTTTTGATAGATGTTAAGTGAATCAGAGAGATGTACAGAATGCTGGAAATAAAAAACTTAGAATCATTCCTAACACATACTATGCACATTGTTGGAAATTTATTAGCTGGATAAATTAAATAATAAAATCTATGATCACATGGAAGACATATAACCAAGCACAATAATGTCTCTTTGAAGGAGATAATAGAGATTAATAAAGTTTTAAAAAATTCTAGGCAAGATAAAAGAGATTATAAATTAGGTGATATATCAAATTATTGAACTAAGTATCAAATTTAGAATGAAGCTACACTTACTTCATTGTTTTAATTTATATAACTGCCAAATATTCAAAATTACTACCCTGTAGTTATTTTCAGTTGATGTCAATAAGATAATCCAGGATTATAACTTTAGAAAAATATGATAATTAGTCCCATTATTCCTCTCTTAAATGTGAAGATATAACTTTTATTAATATTTTTATTTAAACACCTTGATTACAAATATGATTGTAGTTTATTTCAGTTATGTAAACAGCACCCCCCTACACCAGTGCAATATTCTCACCACCAATGTCCCAGTTCTCTCTTTTCCCTAGGCCATCCCCATCTGTACTCTATACAGGCTTTCTACTTCCCTCATTCATTCACATGGTTATGATAGTTCTCAATGTAGTTATTTCTCTAATTTCACTCACCACTCTTTGTGGTGAGCTTCTTGTTGTGATATGGACCATCCAATCCTCCTCCCTTTTGTCTCTGAAAATAATAGCAAGAATGTCTTTTTTTTTTAACCCATATATGGCCTAGACTATTCTGGATCTATAACTCTCCATCTGATTTATTTCACCCAGCATAATAAACACACATGTACATCCATGTATAGGAAAATTTCATGACTTCATCTCTCCTGATGGCTGCATAATATTCCATTGTGTATATGTACCACAGTTTCTTTAGCCATCAGGGGTCTCAAACTTGCAGCAATTGACTTTTGAGTGTTCAATGAGCATGTTCAACAATGGCTTGTTCCTGTAGATTATAGGAATACCAATGATATGTTTGATTTGCAATTATTTGCTAAATAATTGAAAAATTATACAGGTGTAGGCTGGTCCTTTATCAGTTTTGATGACATTGAGAATACTTATGACAGAAGAGCATTGTAACAAAAAAGGAAAAATATCATTAATTCTTTCTGATATCATAGGCACAGCCTATACAAAATGAGAATAAGTACCAATAACTACATGTAGAAATGGTTAGTTTGGTAAGAGCTTAACATAAGTAATACCCATTTTCCATAATTCATATGTCTGCAGACCTCGGGAGTTACTTCCAACCACATGGGGGTGCAGTGCAAAGGAGCACAGATTATACAAGTATGAACAAATTGTTTGGCTTGTCTTAGTGGGATGCAATAGTTTATATAAAGGTGATGAATACTTGTGTGTAGAGCATTATGCTCTTCTACATGAAACTTAAATATTGGCATTACTAAGTGATCAGCTGATTTGTTTCTATAGTCATTGGACCAGAGAGAGCAGATGAGATCTTATATGAGTGATGAAAATAGGCTCGAAGTACTTTTGTAAAATTGTTTGAAATTGTTGAAACAAATCTTGAGTTGTGGGTATTTATTGAAGTAAATCTTGGGTTGCTAGCATTTATGGAGGTAGTGACAATTCCCAAAAAAGGGCCAATTGTATAAGCTGAGTCTCTTAATATAATATATGGGCCTGACATGTGGGAAAGTAAATAAATTAAAGTGGTAAATTCTACTTGTTGGGCTGACTTACAATTAGTACACACTGTTTTGGTCAGGAATGGGCTATGATCCCAGTTTGACCTGAGGATGAACCATCAAAATAAAATACTTAGACATTGGGAATAGGAGGGAAGCAAATGACAGAAAAGATTACAAAGGGAGTCCTTCTGAAAATGTCCCAAGTTTTTCTCAAAGGATAATGAGAGGAAAGTTCTCCTGAGAAATTAGCCAAGGCTCTTTGAATAACATCACTGAGAGATAATATGAGTCAATTTCCTATTTTAGGGATGAGTAACACAATGAAACAGAGGTCCTATCCCAATAAAATATGCACTCATAGTCTCACTTTAACTATTAGAAAAGCTACTAATTACAAATATGGTACAATAATGAGGTTGTTTAATATGGAAATGTATTTATTCTAATAGATCTGATAATTAGACAATTGCAGCAGTTTGTGACTGAAGTGTAGCAAAACTTTAATAACCATACTTTTTCTCTATGGGTAAACATAAAGATAGGACTTCTGAGATTGGTCCATGAAAAATTCTAATTCCTTCTGAACCTCTGGAGTTAATTGTCTTTGACTGGGCAGAGTATCCTTCTAGAGTGAGGAACAAGATGTTAAATTCTGAGTTAGGAATACCAAGAAAGGGGCAGACCCAATAAATTGCATCAGCAGTTTCTGAAAATTGTTGAGTGTTTTGAGATCTTTCCAGTAGATGGAAATTTTCTGACGTTGTACTCAAAAATTCATTTGGGGACAGCATCTAAATATTTTTTCTGTTGCAACTTGTACTACAGCTACTGGTAAGCATTCAATTATATCTTTATATAATCTTTGAAGCTCCCTCTCATTAGAACATGCTATCAGAATATTGTCCATGGAGTAGATAATGAAGAAATCTTTCATAAGATGGATATACACCTATATCAACAAAATATTGACATATAGTAGGTGAATTGCTCACTCCTTGAGTCCACTGAAACGTGAGCATAAGTGCCTTATGACTGAGAGAAGGAATGAAATATATAAAGTGTTTGTGGTCATCTGAGTGAATAGGAAAATAGAAGCAGTCCTTATACTTAAGTACTGGCTGATCTTTAGGAATCACTACAAGAGAGAAAAGACCAGGTTGGAGAGTTCTCTTTGGAACCATGGTATTATTTACATTTTGCAAGTCAAACAATAGTCACCAGTTGCCTCATTTTTTTTTTTTTTGGTAATACAAAGACAAGAGATCTCCATTCCTAAAACGATGTTTCAATGCCCCAATTTAAGCTGTTCCTCTGCTGACTCTATAAGCGCCCTTGGCTTTATTTAATTAAAGGGTCACAGTTATGTCCACAAAGAATGGTTAGATTTCTACTAAATGAATAGTAGTGATTGACACTGTACCACAGTGACACTGATTTAAAAAATGTGTGTCCTCTGAATTATGGGCTAGAGAAGTGGCTGGAGGAATGATCGGGAAGATCTGAGAGCATTATTTTTTATGTAGATTTCAATTCCGTATATTCAGGAGCAAACAAGTCACATGAGGTTGAAATGTAGCTTTATTTCCTTCAGGATTAATGCTTTTAAGCCTTCTAGGACTCTGTTAGACAGAAGAAGAAAAGAAGAAGAAGAAGAAGAAGAAGAAGAAGAAGAAGAAGAAGAAGAAGAAGAAGAAGAAGAAGAAGAAGAAAAGAAGAAGAAGAAAAGAAGAAGAAGAGAAGAAGAAGAAGAAAAGAAGAAGAAGAAGAGAAGAAGAAGAAGAAGAAGAAAAGAAGAAGAAAAGAAGAAGAAGAAGAAGAAGAAAAGAAGAAGAAGAAGAAGAAGAAGAAGAAGAAAAGAAGAAAAGAAGAAGAAGAAGAAGAAGAAGAAGAAGAAGAAGAAGAAGAAGAAGAAGAAGAAGAAGAAGAAGAAGAAGAAGAAGAAGAAGAAGAAGAAGAAGAAGAAAAAAGAAAGCAAAATGCCTATTCTTTGCAAGCCATAAGGTATCTCCTGCAGTGGCCAGCTATGAGGCCAGTATCAAGAAGAGATGAAGAGATAACACACATCTGCATCTGTGTCAATCATTCTTATAAATTCTTTCCATCTATCTCTAGCATAATTAATGGGTACGTGTTTTTGTAAGATTAGAGACAAAGTCCACTAGGAGATTTACAAAGGCTGCTAGGAGGTGCTACCAAAGCCTCCAATCTTTGAGCAATTGGAGTAGCCAGGCATAACAAATGAAAAAAGAAAGTTGGGCAATACACTCTCCTATTTTAAATGCCCATATATTGGTACTGAATAACTATTACTATTTATCCAGAATAAACAAATGTTTTATAATAAAATAATTATAATAAAATAATTTAAATAAACAAAATGTATTATCCCCACATGAACATTGATTATTTTAATATTCTTTTAATATTATTCTTTTAATATTCTAAGAATAAGCCTATAGTGTCTTACATAATTAATCCCTTTATTCTGGATTTAAATTTGTAGGGACCTTGATCTGGTGTAATTATTTTTTTCTTCTTTTTTCTTTTTAAATATCTTTATTTAAGCACTATGATTACAAACATGTTTGTAGTTCCATTTCAGTCATAAAAAGAACACCTCCTTCTCCAGTGCAACATTCCCACCACCAATGCCACCTATCTTCTTCATTCCCTCAACCTCTGCCTGTATTCAAGACAGGCATTCTATTTCTCTCACTTACTAACATTGTCATGATAGTTGTTAGTGTAGTTATTTCTTTATCTGCACTCAACACTCTTTGTGGTAAGCTTCATTTTGTGAGCCATTATTCAGGCCCTCATCAGTGTTGTTTTTGAATATTACTACAATGTCTTTTATTTTTCCTAAATCCCATAGATGAGTGAGACTATTCTGTGTCTATATCTCTCTGTCTGACTTATTTCACTCAGCATAATAATTTTCATGTCCATCAATGTATAGAAAAATTTTATGATCTCATCTCTCCTGACGGCTGCATAATATTCCATTGTGTAAATATACCACAATTTCTTTAGCTTTCATCTGTGGAAGGTATAAAACTTGGTTGTGTCCAGGTTTCAGCTATTGCAAATAGTGCTTCAATGAATCTAGGTGTACAGAAAGCGATTTTGTGTTCCTAGGGTATATCCTAGGAGTGGTATAGCTGGATCATCTGAGAGCTCAAGTTCCAGTTTTTTGAGGAATCTTCATATTGTTTTCCATAAAGGCTGAACTAGACAGCCTTCCCACTAGACGTGAATGAGAGTTCCATTCTCTCCACATTCCCACCAGTACTGATTGTTCTTGTTCTTTGTAATATGTGCCAGTCTCTGTGGCATGAGATGGTACCCCGATGATGTTTTGATTAGTGATTTGGAACATTTTTATGTGTCTTTTGGCCATTTGTATTTCTTCTTTGAGGAAGTGTCTTTTCATTTTGTTCTCCCATTTTTGATGGGGTTAGATTTTTTCTTGTAAAGTTCTGTCAGTATCTTATATATTTTAGATATTAGCTCCTTAATTGATGGGTATTAGGTGAATAGTTTCTCCCATTCTGTGGGTGGCCTTTGTATCCTACTCACTATTTTTTTTGAGGTGCAGAAGCCTTCAGATTAATATAATTCCATCTCTTTATCTCCACTTCCACTTGTTGGAGAGTGCTGTTTCTTTCTTGAATATGCTTTTAGAGTGTTTTATCTATGTATTGTTCAATATACCTTATGTTTTTTGGTATGATAACAAGGACTTTAATCCATTTGGATTTGACCTTTGTGCATGATGTTAGATGAAGATCTGAGTTTGCTTTTTTACATGTGCTGACCAATTGTCACAATACCACTTCTTGAAGAGGCTTTCCTTGCTCTATTTTGTACTTCATGTCTCTTAATCAAAGATTAATTGATTTTATGTCTGAAAGACATTCTCTGACTACTCAAATCTATTCCATTTATCTGAGGGTATGTCTTTATTCCAATACCATGATGTTTTTTTTAATATAATTTTTATTTTGATCATAGTGTCTTACATATTGTTGACAATAACATTTTAGGTACATATTTACATAGAATCAGGGGGAATTCCCATCCCCAAATTGTCCTCCCTACCCCTCCGTTTTTGTCCTACCTCCCATTTCCTCTTCCCTCACCCCCAGGGCGGCTAGAATATGTGGTCCCCTCTGTATCCAACCCACTACTTAGTAGTCTTGCACCTGTTTGGTCTTGATGCCTCCCTTATCTCCCCCTCTAACTGTAGGCAGGACTAGCTAGTTCAAGTTGCATGGTTTTGCCTAAAAAGGAGAAGATAAATAAACTGGGGTAAGAGTCTAATACTCCCAAAATGGGTGGAATCCTTCTAGAGGCCCTCATCATCGATTTGGGAGATGAAGGAGAGAAAGAAGGTGAAACATTCCACCAGTACCAAAAAAAAGTGTCAATTATCCAGTGAGGACTCCAGCTATATCGATAAGCACCACAAAAAACAGACGAAAAACAAAGCAAAACAAACAAACAAAAAACAAACAAACAAACCAAAAACACGCCATGGTCTTGAAATAAGAAACATGGCATAGCACATAACGAAGGAAAAGAAAAGAATAGAAAAAATAAGTATAATTGGGGACAACAATTTCAATAATCACACCCAAACAGAGAAATAGACCAAAATAGATAGGTAAATAAAAATAATAATAACAATAATAAATGAAGGTAAAAGATATACGTGTGTGTAATATATATATATATATAAAATACCAAGGTTTTGTGCTTTTTGTATTTTTGTTTTTTCCCCTCCTGCCCTGGCACAGTAAATATTGGGGTCATTCGAAAAGGAATTCACTTGGCCTAAGAAATATGGGGTTTCTCCATCCTTGGAGTATACTGTCATGGGATCAGCTCTAGACTTTGCTCAGGATCATTTATTCTCCCGGTGGTGTTTTTTTGGTGTGTGGAAGACTTCTGTTCTGTCCAGGGTGATACACTCAGAGCTCTGTGTTTAGAGGTCTCAGTATCTGCACAGATCCTGAGGTGGGACTTATGGTGAAGTCAGTCTTTGTGGTTCTAGAGGTTCTGTTACCTCAGTGTCCTTTTAGTCCATCTTCTGTGGTTGGTGACCTTGGTCTTTGCACTGAACCTAGGATGGCACCGAGGTTAGCGTCTTTCTTTGTGCTTCCAGAAGGCCCATTCTGTTGCAGTTGTCTCTGTCAGACCTTTGGGACTGGGGATCATGCTTATTATGCAAGTCATAGTTCGAACCCTAAACTAGGGCTTTTTTATTGGTCCCAAGATGTCAATACCATGATGTTTTAATGACTATTGTTTTGTGATACACTTTAAAGTTAGGGAAAGTGATGCCTCCCATATTCCTTTTCCTAAAAGTTGCTCTAGCTATTTGTGAATATTTATTGTTCAAAATTAATTTCTGGGGTGTTTGATCCACTTCTTTGAAAAGTGTCGTGAGTATCCTTAGAGAAATTGCATTAAATCTGTACAGTTCTTTGTAGAGTATTGCCATTTTAATAATGTTAATTCTACCAATCAATGAGCAGGGTATGTGTCTCCATTTTTGTATCCTCTTTTATTTCTTAAATCAGTTCACCTCTTTAGTTAAGTTGACTGCAAGGTATTTGAATTTGTGTGGCACTATTGTGAATGGGATTGTTTTTTTAATATCCATTTTTTTTGGGGGGGGGGGGTTTGGGCCACACCCGGCGGTGCTCAGGGGTTACTCCTGGCTCTCTGCTCAGAAATAGCTCCTGGCAGGCATGGGGGACCATATGGGACACCGGGATTCGAACCAACCACCTTTGGTCTTGGATCGGCTGCTTGTAAGAAAAACGCCACTGTGCTATCTCTCCGGGCCTTAATATCCATTTCTTCTCTATCATTATTGGTGTATAAGAAGGCCATTGATATTTGTGTTAATTTTGAAGACTGCCACTTTGCTATATGAATCTATTGTTTCTAGAAACTTTTTAAAGGCAGAATCTTTAGGGTTTTCTAGATGTAGTATCATGTCATCTGTAAACAATGAGAGCTTGACTTTTTCCTTTTCTAGTGTATGCCCTTGATATCTTTTTTTTTTCTAATTGCTATGGCAAGAACTTCCAATACTGTGTTGAATAGGAGTGATTTCAGAAGGCATCCTTGTTTTGTACCAGATTTTAGTTTATCTCTATTGAGATAAACTAAAACTATGAGATAAACTATAACTTTGCCATTGGCTTTTGGTAGATGGCCTTTACAGTATTGAGATAATTCTTTCCATTCCTATCTTATTGAGAGTTTTTTTTGTTGTTGTTGTTTTGGTTTTTTTTTTTTTTTATCATAAATGGGTGTTCCAGTACTGCTCCTGGGCTGACAATAGTAAAAAAAAAATATTGAGATTCTGAGGCTAGAGTGGTGGCACAGGGTGTAAGGCATCTCCCTTGCACATGCTAGCCTAGGATGGACCGCAGTTTGATTTCCTGATGTCCCATATGGTCCCCCAAACCAGGGGCGATTTCTGAGCGTATACTCAAGAGTAACCCCTGAATGTCACCGGATGTAACCCAAAAACCAAAAAATTAGAGAGATTCCAAGCAGCTGTGTGCAGCTGTGCCATATGTGATTTATAGAATTGAAACAAATGCGGTAACTTGGAAGTTCGATAAATTTAAGTCAGAGAACTGGGCCATTTCTCTGAGGGTATAGGGTGTGGCATTGGCTGTGGGTTGGGCTGCTGTAGTTCATTGCAAAAATGGGAATCTGGGGCCCGGAGAGATAGCACAGCAGCGTTTGCCTTGCAAGCAGCCGATCCAGGACCAAAGGTGGTTGGTTCAAATCCCGGTGTCCCATATGTTCCCCCGTGCCTGCTAGGAGCTATTTCTGAGCAGACAGCTAGGAGTAACCCCTGAGCACTACCGGGTGTGGCCCAAAAACAAAAACAAAAACAAAATGGGAATCTGTCCAATCCCTTTCTGAGAATGCCATAAAGGTTTCATTCTGGGCTGATTTTCCTGAAAAGTATTGACAGTCATTATTTTCTTTTGGAGATGGTAGAGAGCCGGGCCCTGTTTCTGCTAGGAAGATGATACCTGGGTGAGGGAACTGATGAATTTTCTGGTTGCAAGAGCAAAGGGGAACCTCAACTGAATCCTCTTTAGAATAAAAAGGTCAAATTTTTTTCATCCTGTAGTCTGATTTCCCCTGAAAAAATTTTAACTGTTCATATTATTTGATTTCAATCTCAGACCTGGTCAATTGGAGGGTATATGATATGGTGTTGGGCTGCTGCAGTTTATGCAGAAAGGGAAACCTAATATCTACCTCTTCTGAAAATGTAATGGAATTATCTTTTAAAGTAGTTTTGTTTGTTTGTTTGGGAGCCACACCCTGAAATGATCTGGGATTATTCTTGGCTCTGCACTCATGAATCATTCCTGGTGGATTCAGGGGAAGACCATATGGGATGCTAGAAATTGAACCTAGGTTAGCTGCATGCAAGAAAAAGTTCCCTACCACTATCACTCTTGCCCCCAGAGTTATTTTTAAGTGACCATCATAGTTACCAAAATAATTCAAATAAACTGAGATTTGAGATCAATGTTGAAATATAGGAGCAACTTATCAGCTTTCCTTTAATCCCATTAATCGTATTAGACAGATGTTATTATATTTCTTTTAAGGAAGCTATGACTATATTAAATTAATGAATTCAATGTAATACCATTTCCAAAGGAAACTTTAATCTCTTTCCATTTTGCCATTATGTTCAATTTTCAAAAGTAAAAGTTATTATGAACAAGATGCAAGAAACATAAATTAAAAATATTATTTTAAATGAAATATACCTATATATGCAAGCATATAATTGCATTGCTGATATTCCTGATGCATGTTAATCATTCATTCATGTGTTAAATCTGAGACAAAAATCATAAGGAGAAAAGAGAATCATACATTTTCATTATATTTTACAGCCAATTTCTCTCATACTATATCCTTAATGAAAGCTGCATGCTATTTCTTGCACAAGAAAATTCCATTTTTAATATCTCTTAATGCAAGCAATGATTTGGGTAAGTGAGAAAAGGCAGTAAAACAAAAGTACAAACAGGTAAGAAAAGTCAAAGCACTTATCATATGTAAAAGTTTTCACAATAATATACAGAATTCTCTGAAGATGAAACTATAATCTTTCCCACAAAATATGAAGCACCCTCCATACTATTTTAAATCTTGATTATAATTTTATTAATATAATAAAGGACCTCTTAGCTTTTCTCTCTTGAAACTTTGAACCAGTTAATTTTTGTAATGATGATTGTCAAATACAATGTATAACAGCAATGCATTCTTGGCTTTTAACTACCAAATGATCAGTAGCACCACTCACCCTGAGTTATGACAATCAGAAAATGTCTAAGGTTTTGCCAGAAGTCCCCCCGAGGTTCACAAAACTGCTTTCCTAGTCACTGTGTAGAAGCATTGCTTCCACTTTGCCATAAGAGCTGATATGGAAGAATTTTCATAAAACATCCTAGTTATATTTTACTTGGCTTCTTCCCTTAACACCTTTGTCATCTAGTCTCCACAAGGGTATTCTATCATGTGGCTCTATCTTACTTATCATTTATGTACACAATGCTGTTGCCTAATTTCTGGATAAAACTACACTTTCCTTGAACCTTCAAGAACTTGGCTTTCTGTTAAACTCTTCTAATCTGAGGCAACAATTCCTGCTCAATATTGTGAGCCCTGGCATTTAAATAACAAGTTATAATGTCAGATACTTTTACATGAGCCATGTTACTTCCCATATGTTCCTAAATAATGATAAATTAATAAAGAATTTCCTACATCTACCTTTTTTATGGAGATGAAGAGAGTTGAGCCACACCCAGTGTCAATCAGGAGTCACTCACAGCTATATACAGTTATCTTGTGGTGCCAGAAATCAAATGTAGGGGCTGGAGTGGTGGGCGTTTGCCTTGCACACACTAACTTAGGACAGACCATGATCCCTCAGCGCCCTATATGGTCCCCCTAGCCAGGAGCAATTTTATTTATTTATTTATTTATTTTTAGGCTTTTGTGCCATACCAGGTGATGCTAGCCAGGAGTAACCTCTGAAAGTCACTGAGTGTGCCCCCTCCCATAAAACAAAAAGCAAACAAACAAAAAGTAGGCTTCTTATATGTAAAGCATATACATTAGCTTGGTCTATTTCTCTGTTCCCTATTATCTCTATTTAAAAAATAAATTAATATATGTAGAAGAAGCTTCCCCCACTGAGTCTCCAGCCTTTGTTGGCCAGAAGCCCTACTCCTCCTGCTCAGGTGAGGTTGTATGCAACCACCCCCTGCAAAATAAACATCTACACCCCAACCTCATGGACTCTAGATTAGCAAGGGTGGGGCACAGGGACCCCAAAGACAGGTTTTAAACCCGGAATGCGAATAACTTGCCCCCCTAACCTTCCCCCACTGCATCTTCAGACACTGCCTGCCAGAAGCCCCTAATGCTCTAGCTCAGGAGAGGTCAGTAGGAAATGGATATGCACATTCTGTCCATAGTTCTACTTCCCCACAAACCTAGCAGACACTCAATTTATTCCAGATAGTTCTAGGCAGATTAAGCCCAACATTTCTTTTCCTTAGAAAATATACAGCCCCAAACCTGAAAATAACCCAACAAACTAGATTGCCACATTTCTATCATACTTGGGTAATCTCGCTTACCTAGAATAAATAAACCCTAAAAGAGATATATATTTAACTATCTCTTACACAATTAAACAGACCACCTTTGTAAAACACCCTAAAACTCCAGCACCACAACCCACTCAATGCAAAAAACAATGGGGAAACTAAGGAAGACACCAGCAGCTGGTGATAAGGAGAGAAATCCTAGCAAATTTACAAGTCCTCCAAAGCACACAAACCTATAGATGAGGACCTAAAACCAGCATTTAATGTTTTAGCAAGGGATTAAAAGTATTAAGAATCAGATTATTAATACATTGTTCTCAATGTTTTATTGCTTTGATCAAGAAAATAGCTCACAGAATCATGTTCACACTCCTTATATTTGAAGAAGCACTCGAATATTTTGCTTTCATTTGGTCGAGAACAGTGATTATAAAATTTACCATTAATTTGCCTTATTATCATTAGTATTTTCTCTCTCCAGAACTTTTCACCTCAATTGTCACAATCACCTAAATAAATCCTATTTCACTCTTTCTAATTGACACTCCTATTAAAATCTCATCTTTTTAAACCTTTCAAAATCTTGTAGGGAAGAAGCCATGTCTTTTGTAGCCCCATTTGTGCCTACCCAGCCTTGCAGAAATGATAGTACTGGAAAATTACTGGTATACATGACAGATGAATTTTCTTATCATTCAACTAAATACCAAATTTAGAAAAGATCTATAAATTTGGAAAACAAAATGATATGTGCATAAAATATCTTTCTTAGTTAATCTGCTTTCCCAGAATTTCTTTCATTTGCTTATTCTTTATTTAAAAGTCTACATATAGGTTCTGCTGCACTTCTATTATCTATGAAAAAAAGATGAAACTTTATGCTCTAAGAATGTTTTAACAATATTTCATTAAATCAAAATAACCTGGCTTTTACAATGACTTTTATTTCTAAAAAGGAACTATTTCTGCTGAATAAAGACTGATATGTATAGATAACCTATAACAAAATCCTGTGCTAAGATGTAGAAAAAGAAAGTAGAAAATTGAAAATCACATATTGATTTAACATATTTTCTGGATACTTGAATGGTTACCATTATGACAGTATCTGTCATAATACTGCTAGTTGACTATTCAGTTACTTCTTTTGTTTCTAAATATTAGGTGGCTTCAAATACATATTAACATCTTAATTGGTGTGTACATACAGGAAAGACAGTATTAAGAAAATTGGGGTTTTAATGCAGCCACAAATGCAGCCACATGGTCCAGGAACTCAAAGCAAAATTGCTAATATTGCACCTTTCGTGAGTGTAATTTTTGCTACCAAGCCTTCCAGATGGAAGAAAAGGTAAGGAGATGATGCTGTACAAACTAAAAAAAAAAAAAAAAAAAAAAATCCTGGTGATGTCAGCCCAGATACCACCATATCTAGAGATTATTTTCCAGATTGGTGATAAAGAGATAGGAACTGTCTCAAAGTCTGAAACGTTTAGTCGGTAGATAATGTGGATAAGAAAACAAGAATTGAAAACACAAAAAATTCTATGCATATGACCAGAGTGATAACACAATAGGTAGGGTATTTTCCTTGCTCAGGCTACCTGGCCAAAACTGGGTTTCACCCCTGGAATCTCGTATATTCCCCAAGCTTGCCAAGAATGATTTCTAAGCACAAAGCCAGGAGTTATGCCTGGGCACTGCCAGATGTGGCCCCAAAACAACAACAATAAAAACAATAAAATTCTGTACAGAAACATAATAATGCAATGTAAGTTACAGAAAAGGTGCCATTAACCCAATCCTAGTTTGTGGATGAAAGTCATAAAAATACTAAAGTCGTGAAAAATTATGAGTGCACCAGCTATACAGCAAAAGCTGACAATCTCAGGGGTCTTGGAGAAGTGGGCAAAGCCCCCACCCTGCTAAAGCCATATCTTATCATATCCTTATCATCACCCACAATCATTTTTTCGCCAATGGCCTTGTTTCATCACTCCTCTATAGCATTCTGCAGAAATTTCAATCTGGACAAAACTCCAAATATGTTGGTATTTGGGCTGACACCACCAGGTTATATTTTTCGGAGTGGGTAAAGCATGCATTCTCTCTTCTCTTACTTCTGAACTGCGTGACAGCAGAAATCACACCCACAAAAGCTGCAATATCAGCAATCTTGCTTGGAGTTCCTGGACCATGTGGCTGCATTTGTGGCTGCATAACAACCTCAATTTTTTTTAATCCTATCTTCTCTGTAGGAACACACTAATTAAGATGTGAATGTGTATTTAAATCCACCTACTGTTGAGAACCAAAAGAAGTAACTGAACAGTCAAAATAAAATACACTAGTTGGTGAGATCAACCCAAATGCCATGTTTCTAACCCCTGAG
Organism: Suncus etruscus; assembly: GCF_024139225.1. Lineage (NCBI taxonomy): Eukaryota > Metazoa > Chordata > Mammalia > Eulipotyphla > Soricidae > Suncus > Suncus etruscus. Next base: position 136,821,078 of record NC_064852.1, on the reverse strand, counting down.
GAAGACCGGTCTGATGAAGCAGGGTAGCGGTGGAGAAATAATACGAAGCCAGTCAGGAGAGTAACTGGAGTCAGTCTGCCTTTTTCCTTAAGTCCTCTGCCTCATGCTTCCTCAGCCTGACAAAAAGCCAGAACTGGTTTCTTTATTCAAACCAATTCCCAATACCTAGGGGGGAGGTCAAGAGACACAAAAGTAACTATCCAGTGGATTTTACATATCAAAGGAAGAGGTTTAGGGAAAGAGGAAGTTGGGAGAACACCTTTGTTAAAGGTTTTAGCTAGTCTCATCTTACAGTCATCTAGCAACAAGAGCTTGATGAACCTTCTGACAATGACTTGAAGACCTCATTGCAAGATTCAATAATTTTTTGTGTGAAGAAATTTTCACAAATTTTCTTGTTGCTATAGACTTTTTCTTTCTTTTTTCCTTTCTTTTCTTTTCTTCTATTTCTTTTCATTTGTTGTGTAGGGTTCCAGAGTAGAAGGACGAGACCACACAACTGGAATAAAGTTTTTTAACACTTTAATCTGTCTGTCAACAAGATTCCCCAGCCTGGCCAGCCAGGGCCATCCCCTGAAGGAGATGAGCCCATTCCAAGTTCATAATGAGGATTTTATAGAGAAGGGATATATGGAGGTTCCAGCTTTCTGATGATCCTTAAAATAATTGGCTCTTATCTAGGGGTATCATCCTACTACTCCCTTGTCCTTCCCGGATAGGCTACCTGGTACAGCCAGGTATACTGAGGCAGGGTCTATGGAAATAGGCTCACAACATGTGGTCCTTACAAAATGGTGTTTCTCCCTGCTCAGAGCCTAAAGAAGCCTGCCATGTGGCTTTTACAAAATGGTGTCCCTTCTTATTCAGAATTCAGGTCCCAACAGTTGTTGTTGTTGTTGTTGTTGTTGTTGTTGTTGTTGTTGTTGTTGTTGTTGTTTCAAACCCAACAGCACTCAGGGGGTTACTCTTGGCTTTAAGCTCAGAAATCGCTCTTGGTAGGCTCCGTGTATGCCGGGATTAGAACTGTTTGAATGGATATTTTTTATTTATATGTTTGTAAGTAATTGTATAATGTTTCTCAAGTAGTTTTTAATAGGAATAGTGATATCTTAGTAATAGAAGTGATTGCAAATTTAGTCACAGGCTGCAATTTCAAGGTAAGAAAGACTAGGCCCAAAGAGACAGCTGGTTCCTGGAACCAGGCTAACCTTAATTGATTCCTGGAACCAGGCTGTAAACCATAAGAATATTCAATGCAAGGACATCTCCATTCCATTCTAGAGACATCTTGGAGGGATGGAAGGAGGTGGAAACTAAAACAAGGCTCCCTTCCCCTAATTGTTCCAGTCACTTCGCTGTCAAGAGTACTGGTTCTCCACCCTGTAAATTAGGAGACCACCTAAAGGGTTCAACTCCTACCTCTGCATGCCACCAGTCTAAGAGTTGGGGGGTAAATGTGTCATGAAGGGGCTGAACGGAGAATTGTGCCTTTTTTGTAAAAAAATCATTGGATGATTCAAACTGTATAAACCTATGAAATACTTTGACCTGTATGCTCATTATCATATGAATTCCCTTAAATATTTGTAAATTTGAATGCTCAGGGTCTCACTGCAGACCAAATTCCTGGCTTGCAGTGACACCCCAGAATTCTGGAAAGAAAATAAACCTGTGTGTGATTGCATCCTCAAGGTTTGTGGTTCCTCTTTCAGTGGAGGGTGTTTTTCTTCCTGGGTCCCCTGGCTATCCCCGACCCCTGGGAGCCCTCCCAGGGATCGAGGGTTCTCTAGTCCCTGGACCCCATTCCAGGAACCCCATTTTGGGGCCAGGCCATTTAAATGGATTTAACAGAACCACCGTTCTTCTGCATGCAAGGCAAAAACCCTACATCCATGCTATCTCTCCAGCCCCTCTATTACTTTTTAAAATAAGTTTGCTCCAACTTACCTGGAAACAAATTAATTATGATCAATTATGTCAAGTCTGTCCTTCATGATCTTTAAGTAAAGTAATTTATGTTAAAAAAAATACCAGCAAGATAGGCTTTCTAGATGAAATTATATCTAGAAGTAGGAGCTCCCAACATTTTCATAGAACCTTGATATTAAAAGGGACCAAGAAAGCCTAGCGTCCAATGAAGGCTCAAGGTTCAGGAATGCCTAGTGCCCAGGGGAAAGCCCAGGGTCCGGGAATGCCCAGGGTCCAGGGGAACCCACCACCTTAATTAGAACCTTCAGAGATGAAATCAGTAATGTAGATTTATTTCTCCAGAGCTTTGGGGTGTCACCACAAGCCATGAATTGGGTCTGCAGTGAGACCTCAAGCATCCAAATTCACAACGCTTTAAGGGAATTTATATGATAATGAGCACACAGGTCAAAGCATTCCATAGGTTCATACAGTTTAAATCCTCCAATAATTTTTACAGAAAAGGCGTAATTGTCTGTCTGTTCAGCCCTTTCATGACATCATCTACCCCCAATTCCTAGACCGATGGCATGTAGAGATATGGGCTGGACCTTTCAGGTGATCTCCTAATTACAAGGTAGAGAACCCATTCCCTTGACAACATAGTGACTGGAGCAATTAGGGGAAGGGAGCCTTCTTTATTATATCATATTTTAAGCAAGCCAGTAGCAGAAGTGAAAATAGCATTAAACTAAATTTTACCTTTATTCTATACCTATTGTGCCATCTATTGTGTTATTTTTTAGTGACTGTGTCCAATTATTCCTCCCTAATCTTCAAGGACCATCTGCCATCTCTCAGTCCCTCCCTCTTGTGGGGACCAAGGTGTCCCAGTGTTGGAATGCATGGTGGTCAGTCTGGTTCCACCTCCCACCTGTGTCCTTCCAAGGTGTCTCGGTGTTGGAATTTAAGGTGTCCTTGCACTGAAATGTCCTTGTGGTTTACAGCCTAGTTCCAGAAATCAATTAAGATTATCCTGATTCCTGGAATCAGCTGTCTCTTCAGGCCTAGTCTTCCTTACCTTGTAATTGCAGCCTGTAACTAAATTTGAAATCACACCTATTACTAAGAAATTATTATTCCTATTAAAAACTACTTGAGAAACATTATAAAATTACTTAAGAACACTATGTCAAAATGTCCATTCCAACATTGGACCATGAATTCCTGTTTTGCCTCATATTTCTGTCTTCCTACAAGTTGAGAAAAAAAAAAGTATATGGAACCCAGGGTCCAAGTAATCTTAGGTGCATTGAGTGGGGAAGAAAAATGTTCAGATCTAAGTACCCAAGCCAAAGTCAATGAAGATACCAAACTATAACAAGCTAAACAGAACATGCACCTGTTACACTGGTTAAGGCTGAAAGTATGGATGCATTCTGGGAACTCTGGTGGAGGCAGGTCAAGACTGGTGGTGGGAATGGTCCTAATTCACTGTCACTATATTCCTAAAATACAGCTGTGAAAGACTTGTAATTCACAATGGTCTCAATAAATTTTCTTAATTATATCTAGGAATACTCTGGTTTCTCTTCATATCTCATAAATCTTTCACCTTTTTTAAAAACTATATCTAGGAGCAGACATATGTTTTGGACAAGACAAAAAGTTGAGGAATGCATTTTTATTCACATGTAATCACATAAAGCTAGAATATAAACTAGAGTGATGTAAATAGTTGATTCTATGAGATCTGAAAAAAAAAAAAAAAACCTAGTAAGAGATTGTGGATTTTCTTATTCCAAAAGCTATCTAAAAGGATAGCAGGAAACTATAATCATGCTTTTTTTTTTTTTTTTTTTTTTGGCTTTTGGGCCACACCCGGCGTTGCTCAGGGGTTACTCCTGGCTGTCTGCTCAGAAATAGCTCCTGGCAGGCACAGGGGACCATATGGGACACCGGGATTCAAACCAACCACCTTTGGTGCTGGATCAGCTGTTTGCAAGGCAAAAGCCACTGTGCTATCTCTCCGGGCCCTATAATCATGCTTTTAAAGGGAGAGTACCTTGAAGATTACTACAGAAAGAAAAGGATTATTACCATATCTGTAAGTCAGGAAAGAAATCAGTATACTGGTTGAAGTGTTCACTTGGAGTGAACATCCAAGCAAGACATAAGATAAAGCAGAACTAGCCATATGTTAGCAATTTTAAGTTTAATATAATTGGTAATTCATTAGAAGTGGAGATAAAGTTGAAGATAAAGGAAGAAATAAAACTAAGAAGGACACAAGATTTCTGGACATTGTTTCATAAATAAATACTAGTGCCATTCATGGCTTGGGGAAACCAGTAAAGGAGGCAGATTTGGGGTTCTAAAGTTTAATACTGAACATGGTGCATTTCAGAAACTGATTTCTGAGTTATTGCCAGAATATAAACCAAGCTAGTGTGATAACAGTACAAAAGTTCTTTTTTTCTTTTGTTAGGTATTCCTGGATGACTTTCTAAAGAGGGTGTCAGCTCCCATGGTCAAGGTCATTTGCCTAATTAATTACTGTGACTTAAACTTTTTCAGTTCAAAGACCTTACCTCTCAACCAAAACATGAAATCAAAGCACTGCATGAGTTAAGTGTGTCTGTCTCTGCAGTTATTGTGCATACCATATTAAAGACATTTTGCACTTGCCATAGGGGATGGTTTATGACTTTGGAAATAAATTTGAAATGTATGGGCCCACTGAAACAGCACAGATTTGACTGAATATTACTTAAATTATTGAAATGCATACAGCCACAGAAATAAAAACTTTTGCAAATTGTTCAACTTGAAGAGTTTTAACAAAAGAAATAAAACCCACAACCAAAATTACTAGATGACAAACTATTTTCAAATCATCAGATAGAAAATTATATCTACATACACATTTGTCTACAAAATGGTTCACTCTCACCACAACGCTTTTTGCTAGTTTTCTTCATATTTATTAATTCCACTCATTACCATAGCCACATTTTACTACCAAATCAATATCTATGAGGAGTGATTTTAACACTTAATGTACTAAATAACTAGATATATATGTAACATCAGCTCAAGACCAAACCTACTTTTTTTGTAGTAAAAATTACTACATACTTTTTAAAAGAAAAAAAACAACTAATGTCCCTCTTCTAAATATGGTGAAAAGTTAACTGAGCAGTTCAAATCTCTTTTCTGTCATGATTTTTGGAAGAAATCAAATTAAGAAATATAGATAAGAAATATATTTAATATAAATAATTTCGTCCACTTTCTTAAGACCAAAATTATTTCATGTCTACAGAGAAAATCTATCCATTCTTTTACAATATTGCAATATCATTTGTTTATTTGGATGACTTTTAATATGGAATTATCTATAAATATTTCTGCCATATGTGTGGGATAAATGTTCCCACACATTTACTATACTATTTTTTAGTTTTGTTTGTTTGTTTTGGGGCCACAACCTGTGATGCTCAGGGGTTACTCCTGGCTATGCACTCAGAAAATGCTCCTGACTTGGGGGACTATATGGGATGATGGGGATCAAACCAAGGTCTGTCCTGGGTCAGCTGCATGCAAGGCAAATGCCCTACCACTGGACTATTACTCAGGCCCCCAAATTTTCTTTTTCAATTAAGCAAACATGATTTGCAAATTATTCACAACAGAATACATTATTCTACACCAATTCTACCACTAGACACACAATTTTTTTTAATTAAGAGAGATTCATTAATTTCACATATGTAAAGGCCTAGAGACCCCATCTTTCTTACTTGTAACATCATATCCTACCTCGAGGCCAGAAATCGGCCTTGTCTCACATCCTTCTAGCTTCTAAACCCAAGACCAAATGGATGTATATGAAAACATGGATCCACATGAAAACACTGTGCAAATGTCTCATATTAGAAACAGGTGGAATACAGTGCTCCTATTTTTCAGACAGTTTACAACCTTAAATGTCACTTAACTCACTACAGTAACTAGCTGATAATTCCCTGAGTACACTCAAATAATACTACATAGTAAAGAAAATAACCTGAATAACAGATGTACTTTTAGTAGCTGTCTGGTATAAACAACTCAACAGATCAGATCTCAAGTAACTGGGGATCTAAACCTACATCATTAACACCACAAAACTCCAAGAACAATGGTAAAACAAGGAACTCAGCTGCAGTAACAGATAGATAGGGACAGAAACCCAGGCAAGTTACTAAGCCCATCAAATGCTTAACATGAACTAGATGGTGACAGGGCCAAAATCAAATCAACAATCACTGCATTGGCAACAACAATTAAGCAAGCACTTGTCACTGAAGTTAGCAATCACTAGATGAGAAATTCAACCAACTCATAGAAGAACTTTTTTAGACAATGAAAGATACCATACTAGGGCCGAAGTGATAGTACAGCGGTAGGGCATTTGCCTAGCTTACAGCTGACCAGGAAGGACCCAGGTTTTATTCCCATATCCCATATGGTCCTCTGAGTCTGTCAGGAGTGATTTCTGAACATAGAGCAGAAGTAATCCCTGAGCACGTCTGGGTGTGGCCAAAGAACCAAAACAAAAAGAAAAGAGAAAAATGCCATACAAATAAAATTTAAGGTGCTAAAGAACTCACTAGCAAATCATAGTAGCTAATCTCACAGGGGGAAGAATCCAACATATATGCACCAAATATTAGATTAGTAAAGTTTGTAAGGCTTTTGATTCAAACCCAGAGAAACATATGGATAGAAATATAATAACACTGGGAGATTTCACCATGCCATTGTAATCTCTGGATAGATTAGCTAGACAAAATATCAGTAAAGAAATAAGAGACCTAAATGAGTAACTAGAAAATCTGAGATTAATAGATTTATAGAGGGCCTTCCATACTCAAAAAGCTGAATACACAATCTAGTGCAAACAAAGCATTCTCCAGAGTATATCATATTTTAGGACATGAGCTTACTTTCATAAATTCACAAAAATATGAATCATACCAAGTATGATATTAGACCATAATGCTACAAAGGTAGACATTAACCATAAAATAAAGATGTGAAAAACTTTTATTTTGATTTTTGAGTCACACCCAGTGGCACTCAGGGGTTAGTCTTGCCTTCATGCTCAGAAATCTCTCCTGGAAGGCTCAGGGGACCATATGGAATGCAGGGGATTAAACCCAGGTTTGTTCTGGGTTGGCTGCATGCAAGGCAAATGCACTACCACTGTGCTATCTGTCCAGACCCAAGATGTAGAAAACTCTTAACAACTGGAGACTGAACAACATGCTGCTAAAAAGACAACTGGATCAAAGGAAAAAAAGAAATAAAGATCCCTTGATTTTTAGAAAAATCATCTTTCTTTACTTCTATTACTTGTATATAGGAAAGTCATGGCCTTTTGCATAATAATTTTATAGCCTGCACATTATTATAAAAATTTATCCTCTCTAAAAACTTTATTGTATAGTATATAGGATTTTATAAATATAGTATCATGTCATCCACAAACAGTGAGAGTTTGACTTCTTTGTTTCCTATCTGGATACCCTTAACAACTTTTTCTTGCCTAACTGCTATTTCAAGTACTTCTAGTTCTATATTGAATATATAGTGGTGACAGCAAGCAGCCTTGTCCTGTGCCTGATGTTAAAGGGAAGGCTATTCATTTTTTTCTTTCCCACTGAGAATACTATTTACTGTGGCAAATGGCTTTGACTGTATTGAGTAAAGTTCCTTCAATTCCCATTTTCTTGAGAGTTTTTAAATCATGAGTAAGTGCTAGACATTGTCCAATTTTTTAACTACATCAGATGATTTTTAATTTTTTGTGTTGATATAGTTTGTTATGTTGATTGACTTGTGCAAGTTAAACCATCCTCTCATCTCCAATGATAAATTCTACTTGATCAAGAAAAGAGAAAATGATTGAAAAGAAACTTCTTCAAAAAGAAATACAAAAGGCACATAAAAGGTGCTCAACAATAGATGAATAGTTAAAAAAAAAACTGTGGTGCATCTACACAATGGAAAATGATGCAGCCATTAGGAGATATGAAATCATTAAATTTGCATATAAATGGATGAACATGGAGACTTATGCTGAATTAAAAAAGTCAGAGGGAGATAGACACAGAATAGTCTCTCTTTGTGGTATTTAAGAAATAAAACTATAGAGAAATGATAGATACATCTGTCTCTCATTCCACAGACTATTGAGATGAAAGCCAGATGAACTAGCCCAATATGAAGTTTACCACAAAGTAGTGAGCAAAGTTAAAAAAAATACAATAACAATTACCATGACAATGATAGTGAGAGAGATAAATAGAATGCCTGTCTCAAAGACAGGCAGGGGGTGGGAAGGAAGGGACATGGGGAACATTGGTGATGGGAACGTTGCACTGGTAAAGTGGGTTGTACATTTTATGACTGAAACCCAACTAAGAACATAACTATGTTGCTTAGTTAAATAAATTATTTTTTTTTCTTTCTTTTGTGGTTTTTTTGGGTCACACCCGGCAGTGCTCAGGGGTTACTCCTGGCTCCATGCTCAGAAATTGCTCCTGGCAGGCACGGGGGACCATATGGGACGCTGGGATTCGAACCGATGACCTCTTGCATGAAAGGCAAACGCCCTACCTCCATGCTATCTCTCCAGCCCCATAAATTATTTTTTTAATGTTCCATACTACTGATCATCAGGGAGTTCCAAATCATAGCAACAGTAAGATATCATCTCACACCACAGAGACTGGTACATATAAAAAAGAACAGTGCTGGCATGGATGTTGGGTATAAGGATGGAATGTCGAATGGTCCAGTCTTTTGAAAATCAGTATGGACACTCCTCAAAAATCTACAAATTTCTTGTAAAGTTGTGTCAGTACTTTGTATATTTTGGAATATTAACCCCTTATCTCAGTGGGTGGCTCTTGTATTCTGGGGACTATTTCCTTTAAGGTGCAGAAGCTTCTCAGCTTAATATAATCCCATCTATTTATTTCTGCTTTCACTTGTTTTAAGAGTGCTGTTTCCTCTTTAAAGATACCTTTAGTCTCAATGTCATGGAGTGTTTGACCTACAAGCTGATCTATATACTTTATGGTTTCAGGTTTGATATCTAGGTCTTTAATCCATTTGGATTTTACCTTTGTACATGATGTTAACTGGAGGTCTAAGTTCTCTTTTTTACAAGTGGCTAGCCAGTTGTGCTAACACCTCTTATTAAAGAGGCCTTCCCTGTTCCATTTAGGATTTCTTGCACCTTTATCAAAAATTAGGTGATGGTATATAGAAAAAATCACATAACTCCATCAAAAAATGGGGGAAAGAAATGAACAGACATTTTGATAAAAAAAAAAGAAATACAAATGGCTAAAAAGCACATAAAAATGCTCCACATCACTAATCATCAGGGAGATGCAAATCAAAACAACTATGAGGTACCATCTCACACCACAGAGATTGGCACACATCAGAAAGAATAAGAACAAGCAATGCTGGCGGGGATGTGGAGAGAAAGGAACTCTTATTCACTGCTGGTGGGAATGCCGTCTAGTCCAACCTTTGTGGAAAGTGATATGGAGATTTCTCCAAAAGCTGGAAGTTGAGTTCCCATATGATCCAGATATACCACTCCTAGGGCTATATCCTCACACCTATATTCATTTCAGCATTGTTTACAATAACCAGACTCTGGAAACAGCCTAGATGCCCCTCAATAGATGAATGGTTAAAGAAACTATGGTACATATACACAATGAAATATTATGCAGCTGTCAGGAGAGAAGTCATGAAATTTTCCTTATACATGGATGTACATGGAATCTATTATGCTGAGTGAAATAATTCAAAGGGAGAAATATATATACAGAATAATCTCACTCAATTATGAGTTTTGTAAAAACAAAAAAAAAGTAAAGGCATTATTGTAATAATCCCAGAGACAATAGAGTTAAGGATCGGAAGGACCAGCTCACAATATGAAGCTCACTACAAAGAGTGGTCAATGCTGTTAGGGAGATAACTACACTAACAACTAGCATGACAATTTTAATAAATGAGAGAAGTGGAATGCCTGTCTCAAATACAGGTGGAAGGGAGGAGGGAGATCAGGGGTGTCTGTGATGGGAATGTTGCACTGGTGAAGGGGGTGTTCTGTTTATGACTGAAACCCAACTACAATCATGCTTGTAATTATGGTGCTTAAATAAAGATTTTATAAAAAGAAAAGATAAAAATTAAATCATGAAACTTGCTTTCCCATAGACAGACATGGAGAGTATCATGCTGACTGAAATTAGTCAGAGGGAAAAGGACAGACATAAATGATCTCACTTATTTGCAGGATATAAGAAAGGCAATTTAAATAAGAGGAGTAAGATCATTTCTTACAGAGAAGGGACCACTATGACAATAATAATTAGAATTTATCACTCTGGACAAAACTGGGTGTAAAAAAAGATAAAGTGATCCATATGATACCCATTTAGTAATAATATTTTAAACCATGGTGCCTATAAGGAAAAGGGGGGAAAGAGGGAGAGAGAGGAGAGAGAGTGAGTGAGAGAGAGAGAAAGAGAGAAGAAAAGAAGTGTCACAGAGGCAAGCTTGAGGGTGGGGAACTGAGGAAACTAGTGACAGAAAATTTTATTTCTTGCTAAAGGAATTGGGTGTTGGAACATTGTATGACTGAAATTCAACCATCAACAACTTTTCAACTCTATCTAATTGTGAGTCAATAAAAAACTTAAAAATATATTATAAAGATTCTTTGAGAGTAATCATGAAGAATCAAGTTGCTAAAACCTATGAGGTGGACCAAAATCAGTACGGAGGGGGAAATTTATTGTAATACAAGAGCATATAAGGAAAGAAGAAAAAGAAAATCGGCAAATTAAATGCATACCTTAAATGTTTGGAGAATCAGCAGCAGATGAAGCCTTAGACTAGTAGAAGAAAAGAAATAATAAAAAGTAGAGAGAAATCGATAATATAGATATCAATAGGAGAAAATCTTTTCATTCAACACATCATGTAAAGGGTTGATTTCAGAACATATAAAGTACAGAGATCAACAACAAAATTAAATCTAAAATACCCATCAAAGAACGGTGAAAGGAAATGAACAGAACATTTGTGAGGACAGCCAAAAGGCACATGAAAAAATTCTCATCATCACTTATTGAGAAATTCATATTAAGATTACAATGAGATATCATCTTACACCAATGAGAATGGCACATGCCAAATAAACTGTGAACAATATATAGGTAGGGATGTGGTAAAAAGAAACTCTCATCTACATCTGAAGGAAATGCTATTTGATGCAGCCCATAGAAAAAAATGCATAAAGGGTCTTCAGTTATCTCAAAATTGAGCTGGTATTTGACCCAGCAATTCCACTTTTAAATATTTATCTCCAGGACATTCATTCAAAAGGACATATGTACATTATTATTCATTGTAGCACTTGGGAAGTTTTGCAGCACCCTGCAAATAGCTAACATTTGGTATAAAGTTAAATGTCCACTGACAAATAAGTGGATTTTGAATATGTGGTTTATATATATATATGTATATATACATATATACACATACATACATATATATACACACATTGAATAACACACAGCTATAAAAATGATGAAAATATGCAATTCACTGCAACTACATGGATATGGAAGAGATCATGCTCAATAAGGTAAGCCAGAAGACAAAGGAATAAACATAAATATCAGTTATACTGGTATGTGGTATTCAAGGTAACTGAATAAGAAAATGCAATGTTTAAAAAGGGGATGGCTACATCACCTTTGGCTCCAAAATATAGGAAGAAGGAAAGAACTAGAGCACATGGGAGGGTGAGAACAAGAAGATGAGAAGCAATGTGGGGCAGAGATGAAGGGGATTCAGGTACATCGATGATATTAAGAAATAATAAAGCTGAGAATCCAACCACAGAGTCAACAACAGTGAAATCATAAAATCACTGAGACTGCTCTATTTGGGTTAGATGTGCAAGTATCAAAATAAGCAAAATTATTTGTAGTGGGTGAATGTGCGAAATTAAAGCTAGCATTGATCATAGAGTTTTAATAGTTTATATTTATGTAGTTTAAGTTCTAATATCTGGCTTTATTAATCAATACTTTAATTGAAGATGATTTATACTTGTATTTCCATAAGATTGAGAGTTTTATAAAGTTTAGTGTTATAATTATTAATAACTGCTTCTTTAGAAAGGTGAATTATTCACTACATAAGAGAGTCAATTCAAACAGGTACAAAAGTCAAATAGATTATATTAAGCCCAATATATCTGCTTTAACCTCTGAGGTAATTTTACAAGTTTGGAAGATAAATGCCACAAAAAATATTTTAAAGTAATAATGACAATTTTAGTTGCCATTTATATATAAGAAGTAAGAGATGAAATATTTTACCCAAATTATCATTTTGAATCTATATGAAGCTATATAAGGAAGATATTATTACCCTATTTTAAAGGTTAAAAGATAGATTTAGCAAAATTATTCAGATTGAATTAGTGAAAAAGATATAAAAGATATTCATATTTGAAGCAAAAGATTTCTGAGCCTATAGGTTTGGGCTTAGAAACCTGATGCCAGAAGTATTATCCAAAAAATTATTTTATAAAGTTCAGGTACTTCCACGAGACACTGTTGAAAATACTCAGGAGCTAAAAGTCCATTTTATGCATTCCATGTGTTAGCAACTCTATAAAAATTAAATTCATCGACATCTGTAATATAAGAACTAATGGGATCAGTATTCTTTGAAAAGTGTGCCTTTTTTCCAAATGTCACCTTATGTTCCACACATATTTTCAAAAATGAATGTTCAGTTTTTAAAGAGAAACTAAACAAAATTGACAATGTAATTTTATCCAGGTACAAAAAAGTACATTATTTTACCTTATGGGTTACTTTACCAGTTGGGTTGTGATAGTAATTTACTATTCAGTAATATAGTTATTCTTCCAATTTTGACATAACTGCCATGTTATTTCACTCAATATTCTGCTGTCTATCCCAGTAGCCAGGGGCCATTTTTCATGCCTTTCATTTGCATCAGAAATTACAGGCTTTAATTTCTGCCATACTTGTGTTTTCACTTCAAAAAATATTAAAACTAAACTGTATTGTAGGTAATCTAGCTCAAGAACCAACAGGACTGCAGGTATGGTTCCCTGAAAGGGCTTCCATTGGCAAACATGCTGCTTCATGCTTGTGCTGAGGAACTAGTTGGATTTAGCTACCTATGCTCAGGAACTAGTTGGATTTAGCTACCTATGTTCATGCTCAATCAGTTCTACAGGAAACTGGTTCTTCCTAGTCCACCAACTTATTTTGAAATGGCACTCTCAAACTTCCTCTTCACATTTCCTACTTATTTACTTTTTACTAATCATAAATTAGTAAGATAACATGTCCTCTTGAAATTTTTTTCTATGGGACCCAGAGTCTCATGAGCATTGCGTGGAAATAAAAAGAAATGGTCAGACTTAAATACCCAAACCAAAGTTAACTACAATAAAATCAAGGGACCCAAACTCTAACAAGCTATACATAAAATGGATCTGTTCCATCAGCAGTCAGAGGAGCTAAGGGTGTAGGTATGGAATGCATGTTGGGAACTTTGGTGGTAGGAGGTCAACACTGGTGCTGAGAATGGCCCTAATTCACTGTCACTATGTACCTGAAATGCAACTGTCAAAGACTTGTAATTGACATTGGTCTCAATATAAATTTAAAAAAAATGTTTTTCTATTCAACAGAACTGCAGAGGTAAAGACATATTTTTGTAGATTCAAAGAAGAACAGACATTGAAAAACATCTATCATCATCAAACCCAATTGAGGACAAGGGGTTTTCTCTGTTCTAACAGAGAGTGTATATCTCAAGTATCCTATAAGATGGGAGGAAACATAAAGTGCCAGAGTTGGGAAGTTGAAAAAACTTTGAAGGTCATCAGTCTGCTGCTTACTTTCTCTAGAGTCACAAAGAGTCCAAGAATTCAAGGATAGTAAATAGAAGGTCCTCAAGGTACCATGACTGGGGCTGATTAAAGGAAAGAATAGAATCTAAAACCCAGGTCTGACTTGTGTCAAAAGTCACATATCCCTTTAATGTGTATTGTTAAAACACTCAAAAGTTCAAAAGAAACACTACAAATAATTTATAATACTGACCTTGAAGCTGATCACACTTTTCCCACTTCAGGGTATGGGGCATGTCCTCAGCCCTGCTAACGGTGTGGGGACAGCACACACACACACACACACACACACACACACACACACACACACACACACACTCTCTCTCTCTCTCTCTTTCTCTCTCTTTCCTCTCTCTTTCTCTTTCTCTCTCGCTCTCTCTTACTCTCTCTTTCTCTCTCTCTCTCTCTCTCTCTCTCTCTCTCTCTCTCTCTCTCTCTCTCTCTCTCTCTCTCTCTCTCTCTCTCTCTCTCTCTCTCTCTCTCTCTCAATCCTATAAATGCCACCAGGCCAATGGATCAGCCTTGGCACTTTCCACTAACTCCTAGTCACTAAAACTTCCAAGTATAAGAGGTTTGTGGCTGGCATCTTCAGGGACAGTTTGGAGTCAGGCCGTCTGCCTCTTTCCTGCCCCACACCACTGTTCTTTCACAAGTCCTGGCAATTATGCCCAGAAACAAAATGAGCTGTCACCATATGACCTCATTGTCCCAGCTCCAAAGTTATGGACCCCTTCCATAATTTTTTTTTGACAGCCTTACTTTTGGTTTGTGTGTCTGTTGATTTTTTTAAGACCCTTCACCAGTGCAACATTCCCATCACCAATGTCCCAAGTGTGCCTGTACTTTAGACAGGCTTTCTACTTCCCTCATACAGTCACATTTGGTTATGATGGTTCTCAGTGTAATTACACTGTGTAATTACTGAGATAATTTAACAGGTAAGTCTTCAGACAATGACAAAACAAACCCTTTGTGAGATATGACAATTCACACAAATTTTCTTTTAAGAAGTTTTTTTCAACAATTCCATTACCATTGAGTTGTACCGAGCAATTATTGGGTAAATTATTTATACCTGCCAAGAGGTAGGCTTTGGGAAATTGGGAAACTTGTGACAAGGGTAAAGGGATTATTACAGCGGTAGTGATACTAGTGTTACAATATTGAATTAAAAAAAAAAAAAGAACCTTTATTGTAAGTAACTCTGTAAACCCTGGTATCTAAAATAAAGAAATTTAAATAAAAAAAATAATTTAGGAAAATCAGTAGGTTAGCCTATCTACTTGAGCCTTATTTTTGAAGTATCTATAGAGAATCAGAAAAACAAAAGATACAGACCTGTTATCAAGAATTACAGACTTTTCAGAAAGATGAACAAAACACAAATTTAACACAAACTGACTCACTTCACTCACACACTATCACACTGCACATAGATATATACACATATAACGACTACCTGGAACAGAAAGTTCAGATGCAGCAAAGTAGATCATACATTCTAAAGAAATGCAAGTTAGAGCAGACTAACTAGAAGGGCAGGACTGACTCATCAACAATAAAGAGAGCCACAGGTAACTAAAATCTACTGTAATCCTTTCAAAATTCTGCCGCTAGCAAATCCAGGAAGGAAAAGCTAAAGGAAAAACTAAAATAGAACAGAGATAATGAAGTATTTTAACATAGTAAAGAGTTTAGCTAGTCTTGTATCTCCTAGGTGTCAGATTCCTTCTATGCAGGAGGGCGAAAGAGAATAAATATGCCCCTACCTACCTCACAATATAGTTTTTTTTTAAAAATCAATAAAACTGACAAACACTTTAGCAAATTTGATGTAAATAATATTCATGGGACAAATTGTAGCTCATACTACTACCTAAAAGTGCTGGCAGTCATTTTTCATTGATGTTTCAGGAAAAATAAAAATAGTGTTGATAGATACACTCTAGTCAAGAAATACCTAACAACTCTTTCAAACTCTCTATACAAAATGCCACATCTGTTTTCCACTAGATATAGACTGCTGAGTCTTCAGGACCTTCCAGGCTGCAGGCCCTGTTGCTCACCCAATGTGCAGATCAAATTTAATTTTCTCAGTTTACCAGAAGAGAAAAAAATTGCCAGGAAATACTGCAGAAAGGATGTAGGCAAGTGATAGTTTATACAAGACTGCTTTATGTTTATTTTACATGTTTTGTATCTATTTTATATCTGCATTTTTAAGGGAGGAATAGTCATTAAACACTCCTTGTCAAACACACTTATATCTATCATTTTTTTATTCCTGAGAGTATGCGGAGAAATACTTTCAGTCCCTCATGCTTTGGATTTGCTTGTATCTGAAATTCCCATGAAGCATTTTCCCTGGGAGAAAACTACAGTTCACAGTCTTCCTCCCTTTACATTTTGTCTTCTTCCTCCTGGTTTGTAAAGAAAGTAGAGCACAGTAAAATTATCTAATTTTTTTTCATTCTTGGTTCTAAAAATAAATAAATAATTTTCTGATTCTGAGGGTCACCCTACAAATCTTGATTGCAAGGCCTTTGATTTTGACATAAAAATTAATAATTTTCAAGTCTACTCCACCTTCCAACTGATTCCACTGTTCAAACCTATGCAAAAGATTTTACCACTTTCCGATATAAATACAATCAATCCCCCCAAATTAAAACCAAATCCAAATGTTGATTATTTGAGAATGGTTAGCACCTGTTTGAGATCAAAAGAAACAGTTGAAGAGAGATGCCACTTTACATTACAAGAAAACAGCAGTCAACATTAATGCTCCGGGGAATTTTTAAAGTACTTAAATGGAAACTAAAAACTCTATATCAGATCCTCTTCCAACCCCCAATACATACACATTATTACTAAATGCAGGAGTATGCATTATGAACATGGCTTACATGCCTCTAAGTAATAATATTTTGAGTTATAGTTTGCACAAATTGCAATAAATGGTGTTTTCTGTTATGTGGAGGGTAATAGATTGTTTTGAAATGAATACAAGTCTATAATTCATTCAAAGGCTATGATGATGCTATAAGCTAGAGCTCACAATTTAGCAGTTAATCCTTGGTAGTTTAATGCTGAGAATGGGTTTCAGGGTGGTTTTCAATTTAGTCCATCCATAACTTCAGTTGAAGTATAATTAACTTGATAAATATAAGGAAAATAAAGAGAAATGTTTTCAGGGACTTTTTTCCTCCCTTTTTATAACCTCTTACTACATCTTCGAGTTCATTTCTCTCCAGTCTTGCTTGAGAAACAGTATGGAAACAAGAAAAGATTGTTTCAAAGACAACTGACAAGAGCAGGTTTTATTGATATGCCATGAGCTGAGTAGAACATTAAATTTCCCTTGTACCAAGATCAAGTAGTCCAACTGAAGTATAATAGAACCAAAAATAAAATTCCTATGAAAAGGAGGGGGAAAATCCTATAGTTTCCCTATACCCAAAATCTATTAACTGAAACTAAGCCTTTCAAAATCTTCTGTACAGTTTTAGAGGAAAAGAAGAAACCCATTTGGTTTCTGTCTGTGACTTTACTGTATTGAAAGATTCTCTTTGAAAGTTCTTATAGTTTCTGTATGTTTAAGATATAATCAAGCAAGTAATACTGGCTCCCCTAACACTAATAGATTTAAAGCACTTACTTAGTTTTATAGAAAATGATAAAATAAAATCTGAACTAAATCTACATTCAATAATCCATAATATGCTAGACTGATTTCTATCAAATTTGATATATGGAAAAGTTAAATTGAGCCATACACCTAAAGACATACATAATGTTAAAAAATTTACTCCATCAAGAATGTATTATAATTCTATACGTTATGGATCTGAGAAGAGGGCTCCAAAAACATGAAGTTAAAACTGGCAAAACAGAAAGGAGAAAAAGACAAACCCACTATTATATGTGGAAATTTCAACACTCCTTTTCTGTAATAGAACTAGTGAATAAGATGAGCAAGGATGTAGAAATGAACTAAAGAACAATCAAACTGATTTAATTGTATACATAGAACTCCATACAACTGTAGCAGATACTATTCCAAAAGGTTCTGAAAAATCTTATATTTTCATATTCATATAACATCCATCAAAATAGAAAACACCTCAAGTCATAAAACAAACCTTAGGAAATTGAAGTAAATTGGGATCATACAAAGTATTTCATAAGGTCATAGATGAATTAAATTATAAATTTAACTTAGCAAGCAAGAAATTTGACTAGAAAGTCCTTACACACTTGGAAATTTAAATTAAATGTCAAAGTAGTCCTTGGGTCAAAACAAATCTAAAAAGTTAAAATTATTTTGAAATAAATAAATGAAAATGCAATATGTCAAGTTTGTGTCATGTACCTAAAGTAATGCTAATAAAGAAGCTTATAGCCATAATTTACTTGCCCTTAAGTAATAAAGAATTGGTTTAGAATTTACACAAATTGCAATAAATAGCATTTTCTGTTATGTGAAGGGTAATAGATTGTTCTGGAATAAATACACGTCCATAATTTACTCAAGGGCTACACTGATTCTACTAAAGTTCACAATCATATTATTATGTTAAAATTATTATGTTCCCTATCCTGTTAATGAAGTAGAGATCACCTCCTATGAAGACATTACATCTACAGATTTATATAAAATAACTTCCTTTGGTAGAACAACAAAAAATAAAGGTCACCTAAAAACTTGCCATAACTTCTTTTTTTTTTTTTTTTTTTTTGGGGCCACACCCGGCGTTGCTCAGGGGTTACTCCTGGCTGTCTGCTCAGAAATAGCTCCTGGCAGGCATGGGGGACCATATGGGACACCGGGATTCGAACCAACCACCTTTGGTCCTGGATCGGCTGCTTGCAAGGCAAACGCCGCTGTGCTATCTCTCCGGGCCCTTGCCATAACTTCTGAGAGAGTGTCGGCCATCAGGAGAGGTTGTGGCATTCTCTTACCATAAGCCAGTCCTCATATGCAATGGCCCACAATTAAGAGGTAACTAAAATATCAGCGCTTCTTCCTGAGAAACAGTTTAAATCCCATACTGGGAATTCCCATCTTTGAAAACATGTATTTGAGTAAACCCTCACCACCATCTCTCTTTAAAAACTAATAGGCCTTGGGACTGGAGCAATAGCACAGTGATAGGGTGTTTGCCTTATAGGCGGCAGATCCAAGCTAGACCTGGTTCCATCCCAGCATCCTATATGGTCCTCCCGAGCTAGGAGAGATTTCTGAGCATATAGCCAGGAGTAAATCCTGAGCATCATGGGGTGTAGCCACCCCAAAAATTTTTTCCACACGACCCATAGATTATAACAATCTAAGAAAACTTTGGAAAAGAGTGTGTGTACCACACTCACTGGTGCAGAAGCAGCCGAGCAAGGCTAATTAAAACTGTATGAAAGGATTCCTCATTTGTCTTGGTGTGTTGAACTTAGGGGAACATATGATTTGACATACATCTAAATTGGCATTATATCTGGATGAAATATATTATCTTTGCTTTATCTATCTCACTTCAGTTGGTGAGGACCATTTCATATTCTTCCTCTGCCTTGGTCTATTTAATTTTAGACTTTTTTTCTTCTATACTCTCTTCTTAGTTTCTTTCTCTTTCCTAGAAAACACCACTGCTATACTTCTCCCCTACCATATCCAGAATGTTAGCAACTCCCCAAGGGAAGCTGTTAGACAAGTCATTTCTGCCAGAGAACACTTCTGTAACACTATAGATAACCAATAGAGAAAGAATTCTAGCTACTACCTCCAAGAACAGCAAGAGATAATAGACAGGAGCCCAGTCTTCCTGTGAAAGAACTTGATTTGTTTATCATTATAGTTTCAGTATACAGATAGATTTTTAAATAAAAACACATCTGACTGCAATCCATCCCAGAGATCTTAGAAGATTCAGTCTATCTTTCTGCTCTCTCCCTGCCACACTCCGAAGTGGCAGTTGGGAACTTGTCACATATTATGTGCACCAGTTTTTATTTATGTTATCCACATCTTTGAAGCTAAAAACAAAAAATGATCATTGGTCACCTAGTTTTAGTTGTCAAGGAACTTATGTTCCTTGGTCCCACCATGTTGTAATAATAGAAAAAACCACCTCAATTATAGTACATAGAAAGCAAACTAAAATAAATATTCTAATTATTCTTTGAAGGTTTTCTATTTTTTTATCCTGGGTCATTAACCTGAGGAGTGGCCTTCAGGTTTGGCAAAGGTTTGGTTAGGAGCCTATAGCCTTGCTCTCAGAAAATAAATGTATTTAGAATCATGGAACTCTTCTCTATAATGACTGGGGCAATGGTCATGCAAATGCATATAAATATTAAAACTCAGTAAACTTTACATCTCTAAAAGCCAATTTACTGTTAAACATGACTGAAATATTTGTACCTATTAAAAAGTCTTATTCGATGACAAATATGAAATATTAGAAAACTTTATTCTTGAAAAGTAAATTAACTGGGGCTGGAGAGATAGCACAGTGGTGTTTGCCTTGCAAGCAGCCAACTTAGGACCTAAGGTCGTTGGTTCAAATCCTGGCATCCTATATGGTCCCCTGTGCCTTCCAGGAGCTATTTCTGAGCAGATAGCCAGGAGTAACCCTTGAGCTCTGCTGGGTGTGGCCCAAAAACGAAAGAAAGAAAGAAAGAAAGAAAGAAAGAAAGAAAGAAAGAAAGAAAGAAAGAAAGAAAGAAAGAAAGAAAGAAAAGAAAGAAAGAAAGAAAGAAAGAAAAAGAAAGAACAAAAGAAAAGAAA
Source organism: Suncus etruscus (assembly GCF_024139225.1). Classification (NCBI taxonomy): domain Eukaryota; kingdom Metazoa; phylum Chordata; class Mammalia; order Eulipotyphla; family Soricidae; genus Suncus; species Suncus etruscus. The sequence goes on along the minus strand of NC_064852.1, from coordinate 136,800,340 downwards.
GAAAGAAAGAAAGAAAGAAAGAAAGAAAGAAGAAAGAAAGAAGAGAGAAAGAAAGAAGAGAGAAAGAAAGAAAGAAAGAAAGAAAGAAAGAAAGAAAGAAAGAAAGAAAGAAAGAAAGAAAGAAAGAAAGAAAGAAAGAAAGAAAGAAAGAAAGAAAGAGAAGAAAAAAAAAAGAAAAGAAAGAAAGGAAGAAAGAAGAAGAAAAAAGGAAGGAAAGGAAGGAAAGGAAGGAAAGGAAGGAAGAAAGGAAGGAAGGAAGGAAGGAAGGAAGGAAGGAAGGAAGGAAGGAAGGAAGGACGGAAGGAAGGAAGGAAGGAAGGAAGGAAGGAAGGAAGGAAGAAAGAAAAGTAAATTAAAGAACTATAATTACATATTGATTTTCCCCCACCAAACCTAAATTCCACAATCAATAGAGCTTACTAACCCTACTTTAGCCAAAGTTGATGACAAAAAGACACTGCTTTTTAGAGGAACATTTAGTGGTTTAAATGTAAAGTTACTGTGATTTAATTTAATCCTCAATAGATGGGACATAGTCAAGAAATATATTTTTAGATAAATTTTAAAACCGCAAAACAAAGATTCAATGGACTATGATGCAGATATTAGTACTTGGGTGGTGAACGTGGTATGGTAACATACAATTTAAAATGTTACCCTAAAAAATGGGAACTTTTAAATAAATAAAAATAACGTTGAAATAAATCAATGTTTTTATAATGCTAGTAAATAAATTTAGTCAGATACAAAAAATAATTAAGTTTGCACAATTTAAAAAAAGGCAACTTAGTAAAGTAAAAATATGTTAAAAAATACTTGAATGAATGCTTTGCCAAAAAATTCAAATGGCTAGCAATATATAAAAAAGTATGTTATTAGTATGTCATTAGTTCTTAGAGAAAAATATAAATTAAAATTGCAAACAAGATCTCAGCATGCCCACATCTCCACATCTCAGGCTCTTCTTGCCCTTCCGCTCTTCCAGATAACCTCCAGATGCCCATCCCCAGGGCTGTTTTCTAATGGAAAGTAGATTTCCCTCCCAGCTGGGTTCTTGCAGCCCCTTGAACTACAGTCTGCTATCTAAGTATGGCTATTTCCACATCTCCTGAAACACCACTGCTCTGCTCAGCACACTTCATTCTGCTCACAGTTATCTCCCTGTTACAGGGTGAAGACAGGTGGAAAAAAGCAATAGAGCTACACCTAGTCTAATTGCTCAGAGATTTCTAAGGGTCTAATACAAAGCTTCATCTTCAGCACAGCAGAAACTTCTTAGCATTTGACTTTAAGTACAGCATTTATAGTTGCCCTCTTCTAAGTCTAAAGTTAAAAAGTTTTATTTACTTTTAACTTGTTAAGGAATTATATTTTTCCTTTATTTTTTTTTTTTTTTTTTTTTTTGGTTTTTGGGTTACCACCCAGTGAAGCTCAGGGATTCCTTCTGGCTATGAGCTCAGAAATTGCTCCTGGCTTGGGGGACCATATGAGATGCTGGGGATTGAACCGAGGTCCATCCTGAATCAGCCACATACAAAGTAAATGCCCTACTGCTATCACTCTGGCCCTGAATAATATATTTTTAATAATGAATTAATATTTTACTTATGTTGAAAGTTGTTTTATCAGGCTTTTTAACATTCATAGAGATTTTTATTATAATATTTTACATAGTAATGCAGATACTTAAACAGTATTTATAATATTTTATAACATAAAGCCATATTATTGTACTAGGAAAAACATGCTTTTATACAATTTTATTAAAGTTTATTCAAACTTTTTTTTTTTTTTGGTTTTTTGGGTCACACCTGGCGGTGCTCAGGGGTTACTCCTGGCTTCTGCTCAGAACTCCTGGCAGGCACGGGGGACCATATGGGAACCGGGATTCGAACCAACCACCTTTGGTCCTGGACGGCTGCTTGCAAGGCAAACACCACTTGCTATCTCTCCGGGCCCTATTCAAACTTTTCTTAAACCTTTAATTCTTCACTTCTTACTCTTACTAAATGGTATATTATAAATGAATTAGCATATAATTATTCATACTGTTAATTTTTTAATTGATGCTTATAAAAATAGAATGATATACAGTCTTTGAGAAAAAAAGAACAACTAAAAGCAAATGCCAATTCAAAAGAAAAGACATCAGCATAGTTAATTCCCTCTGGAGTTGCTAAGTAGAAATCTGTAAGTATGAATCCCTTGATTTTCCAAGTTAAAGAGGTCAACTACCATTCTTTGAATTTTCAAAAAGCTTCTTTAAAATACATCATGTTAGCTTTTACTTTCTTTATTCAATCTTCATTATTTTGTTCTTCTACCTGCCTCTTAGGACACTTATAAGTACATTAGCCCCAGCTGAAAAATCCAAAAAAATCTTTCCATCTCAAGATCGCTAATATATTTTGGAAATTTTTCTTTTGTCTTGTAAAGTAGCATGGTCACAGGGGATAGGTGGTATATTTCTTTAAAGAACCTGTGTACTACAAACTTCAAACAGAAAAGTTCTCAATTTTCCATCATCTCAACAATGGATAATTCTGGCTATTCATACACTAGAAGACTGTGAAGAAATTAAAATGAACATAATGTTGAATTAAAAAGCTAGTAACAGAAGACTTTGAGTAAAAAAACACCCACTTATTAAAAATACAAAAAAGTACAAAATTAATAAATGTATAACAAAAATCAAAATAGTGGCTATTCTGAAGGTGGAGATTCATGAGTGGGTGGGAACATGAGGGAAATTTGAGAAATGTTAGTGATCTTTTGTGTCTTAATTTATGCATTGTTTTAGGAATGTGTTCAGCCTGTAAAATACATCAAACTATCCCCCTACAGCACCTGTGTACTTTTCTCTACAAATATTTAACTTCAGTGAAATGTATAGATTTTTATTGACAAAGAAGGAAGAACAGGATCCAATGGAAATAAGAAATCCCAAGTTGCTGTTGATTGGTACGCTGGAGAATTAGGATCTCTACAATTAGACAGGGAAAAAATGGCCAATTTAAATTTTTTTTAATTCCATGCTTTTCTACAAATTATTTTATTCTTGGTCCATATTTCCTTTTCTAGAAAATGGGGAAATACACTTCCTGTCTCACTAAAGATCATAAGTGAAAACAAATGGAACAGGTCGATTACTTTCTTTTTGTTTTGCTCTTTTATTTTTTTTTTTTGCCTTTATTTTTGCCTCTTTTACCAGAGAAAATGTACAAAGAAAACAGAAGCAACCATCTCAGAAGCTGTATCAGATTTTTTTTTTCATTTTTGGTGCCATGGTTAAAAGTTGATACTAAGAATTGTATAAGTTGCATCATAAAATGGATAAAAAGATGTAGTTTTTCTTATAAAACTGCCACTTTCATTGCAAAAATTATCTTACAAAAGTAAACCATTTGAGATGATAAAAGAGTCAGATATCACTTCCACTAATTATAACTTTAACTAAAAGATTCAAGGATCAGGATCAAAATCAGCCAGTCAAACTTCCGCATGCAGAGTAAACACATTATAGAGCACTACCCAGGTATTATGATTAAAAGGAATATGTAAAAACCAAGCCAAAAACTCATTTTAATAGAAACAGTTAGTCTTCAGTGTCTTAGAGAAGCATATAAGAAAGAAGATAAAAAGAAACATAGGTCCATTTTGTGTTTAGGTTGTTACGGTCTAATTCACTGTCACTATATGCCTGAAATAAAAAATTGTAATTCACAATGGTCTCAAAAAAATAAAAAAAATAACTAAACATAGGTACTAGATTTTACTTGAAATATAAGAAGATGACAAATTAGGATTATGAATGGAGCCTTGGAGACAATTTAGAGTTTGGGGTTCTTGGGTTTTTTTTTTCAGTTGTACTTATTTATTTTTACATAATCTGATTATAACTTTTTAAAATATCTTTATTTAAATAGTGTGACTACAAACATGACTACAGTTGGATTTTAGTTACAAAAAGAACACCTCCCCTTCACCAATGCAACATTCCCACCACCAATGCCCCCATCTCCCCCCTCCCACAACTCCTGCCTGTATTTGAGACAGGCATTTTATTTCTTTCACTTATTAAGATTGTCATGATAGTTGTTAGTGTAGTTATTTCCCTATCCCTAACTGCATCAATATTCTTTGTGTTGAGCTTCATATTGTGAGCCAGCCCTTCTAGCCCTCATCTCTATTGTCCCTGGGGGGAGATACAGTAATGTCCTTAGTATTTCTTAAAGTTTTTCTTAAAAATTTCTTAAAACCCATAGATGAGTGATACTATTCTGCATCTATCTCTTCCCCTCTGACTTATTTCACTCAGCATAATAGATTCCATGTACATCCACGCATAGGAAAATTTCATGACTTTATCTCTCCTGATGGCTACATAATATTCTATTGTGTATATGTAGCATAGTTTCTTTAGCTATTCATCTGTTGAAGGGCATCTTGGTTGTTTCCAGAGTCTTGCTATTGTAAATAGTGCTGCAATAAATATAGGTGTGAGGAAGGAGTTTTTGTATTGTATTTTTTTTTGTTCTTAGTTTTGTCCCTAGAAGTGGTATAGCTGGATCATATGGGAGCTCGGTTTCCAGCTTTTTGAGGGATCTCCATATTGTTTTCTATAAAGGCTGGACTAGGCAGCATTCCCATCAGCAGTGAATGAAAGTTTCTTTCTCTCCACATCCCAGCCAGAACTGATTATTTTGGAATTACTGCATTTGGTTAAGGTCACTCAGATCGATAGAGTCTAATTTACAATTCTCTTTCCAGGGATTTTCAAGTCACATTTTACACTCCCCATTCCCAGTCATAACTTTTTATTTGCAATACTTAATTATTTATATTTTATCACTCTTATTTTTTGCTACAGGTATTATTTCAACACCATTTATTTTATCCAGCCTTGACCTACTTTTCTAGTCTTTCCTTGTGCCCTTTTTTTTTCTAACTGCTTCCCATTCTCCCCAAATTCCTCTGAACTCCTTCACAGTGCTGACTTTAATCCCTCCAAATAATGCTCAGTCAGCAGCACCTCCACCACGATGCCTGCTCTGTTATTCCCATCTTTCATATATTTCATTTCATGGTACCTAAGAAAAATCTGATCAACCGAACTTATCACATATCCATCTGCCACATGCCTTTGGTGGCTTGCTCCTTCTAAACATGAGTTATTTTCATTCATTCACTACTGACTTCCCTAGTGTATATTTTAAAAATGTTTCATTAACATTTGTTGAGTAAATGAATGTATCTCCAATAGTCTTTATGTAGAGGCAACCGACAGTTGACTTATTTTATGGTTTTGTGAGGAGGAGAGTGTGTGTGTGTGTGTGTGTGTGTGTTTGTGTGTGTGTGGTGTGTATTGAGAGTTACCATTACAAGTGTCATCAAACAGCTTTTCCCCCACTTTTATTAACATTCAATAATATACATCACTGTGAAGAAGAGTTTTATGCATAAATTATTTTAAACCTTACTCACCATCAGTATGTGAATTCCCTCCACCCCTGTTCCAGTGGCCATTTTTTTCAATACTCCAGCCTCCTACCACAGGTAAACTCAGTTCTGTAATTCAACTCTACAGTTTTATTATCTTTGGTCAGTTGTTATTTCCTTAGCACTTCTTTATATCCCATCATTGACAGAAGTGTCTGTATTTATCTCTCTCCTGACTGATTTCACTGTTCCCAATAACTTATTAGTTATTAGCTCTTTCTCTTCCCTTCAATCAGAATTTCACTCATTCTATAATCTTTATTTTGTTTAGACCACTCTTTTTAACATTGATTTTAAACAATAAATAGAAAATAAATGCTTATCGAGCCTTCACGTAAAGTAATCTGCTGTACACTTTCCTTAAAGGGTAACAGAAATTGCTTTCTCATAGACCAAAATAATTACCCTATCCTGTATATACAGATTTTTGTTTTTGTTTTGTTTTGGGGGCCACACCTGATAGCACTCAAGGTTTAATCCTGGCTCTACTAGGCTCAGAAATTACCATTTGCAGGCTCGGAGGACCATATGGAATGCCTAGTATTGAACCTGAGTTGATCATGTGCATGGCAAATGCACTATTTCACTGGTCCTGTATATACAAATTTTTGATAGAAGAAACAGAAGAACTTGGATAGTAACCAACATTATGCACAGACATATTTTTCACTTAGTGGTGCTGATTACTCTTCTGTTCCTTATTTCCAATTAGAATAAAAATCTAAATTTCAAAATTCAAGTCATTCTCCTTAATAATATAAAAAGCTCAAAAAGGCCCATAAGAAAGATGGGCCTGCATTTTAGACATAAGCTCAATTAGAAAATAAAAGCAAATAAGATATCTCCCCAAGTAAAGCTGAGGCAAACAGCAGAATATTACAAATCAAAGCTTGGAAAGGTTGGATTAAAACCATGATTATTTTTTTCTAGTGAACAATAGAGTAGTGATAAGACTCCTCTTACTCTTGCTGGGATTGAACCCAGGCATTCTGGTTTCAGAATTCCTGCTATCTCTTAGGAAAACAAGAACCATCCAAATCATCTTTTGCAAAGAGCCTGTAAGAACAGAACACAGGCTGCTCTTTTCAGATACTTAACAATTACAGGAAGAAAAAGAGAGAAATATGGAAGCCATGTGAAAGAAGAGCAGAACCAAGAAAAAGTATTTTGGGAGGAGGAAAGTTTTGAGCCTGCCTTTAGCTTGACAGAAAAGAGCGAAGGGACAAGAATATATTAAAGATATAAGAAAGGGGGTATCAAGTAGTAGGAAGTCTCGTGTCTCTCATCAGAGGGCTATAACAAATGGAATTCAGAAGAGAGCAAGGCAGATATGACTTTAAAAAGTGATAAGACTCTGAAACAAGGAAGAGGAATGAGCAGAAAATGGGTGAAGATAAAAATAAATTTAGAGTCAGAGAGAAGGGAAGTTGAGAGTTCACCATATATGGCTTTAAAGATCTTGGAAATAGGCTATTTCACTTGTTGAGAAAGAGGGAAGAAGAGGGCTGAGGTTGGAACAATATATAAAGGACTTCGAGCACCAGATCTGAAAATAAAGTGTGAAGGTAAAAGAAACCCATTTCAGATTGTAATGCAGGATCAATCCTAGTGTTCTTTGGGGAGCAAGGCCCTGAGAAAAGGGAGTCTGGGGCTCGACACTTATTCTTTTACTTAATTACTGCTTGATACTAGGGAGTTTATTAAAGCTCTCTTGCTTCATTTCCCCTATAAAACAGTTAATAATCCTTGCCCCTTCCTACCCCACAAGACTTTAACAAGCACTAATTAATATCTTCAAAGTATCCCAAGTGCCTTGGGAAAGTACTATATAAGGGTTTTTTCATCATGTTTATTATTCTTGCAATTGCATTTCCCCACCCTCTGTTTAGAATCAGTTGAAATGCAGCCTTAACAACTTCCTTCACTTCATTACAAATATAGTTGGGAAGCTTATCTAAAAATCAACCGCTGAGGCATTACTGGATACCAAAAAAAAAAAAAGTCCAATGTGTTGCTCATTGGCTATTTATTAACTCCAAAAGATGAATATTTTGATTTGGAGCAGAGGTAAACAGAAATTTTTTACCATCACATTATCCATGTTGATATTTCTTGTTATAGTAAAGACATGGAGAGTGCTGACCAGTATCTCAGATAGTAAGAATTTTCTAAACTTCTAGATTTTAGATTTTAGGTTTTAGATGTCAGTCCTGGGTATCATAAGCTATACAATCACTCAAATAAAATTATAAGAACCCCGTTTAGGGGTAAAGGTTTATCTCACAAGTTCACTTCTTATAATAGCAGCATTTTTTCATGATGTGGTTACTATGGTGATTGGGATAAGTGAAGATTTTTTTTAAATTTACATGAACTTTTGTCAGAGTTTGCTCCTTTGAACTTAACTTGAGACACTACATGGCTTCACAAATTCCCATGATACAGGGTTAAGTTTAAAGTCAGTAGTTTATATTTATATATATATACATACACATATATATTATATATACATATATTATATATATAAATATACATATATATGTATGTATATGTACATATATGTATGTATGTATGTATGTATAAATTATATAAATCTTTAAACACCATGATTACAAGCATATTTGTAGTTGGGTTTCAGTCATAAACAGAACATCCCTCTTCACCAGTGCAACATTCCCACCACCAAAGCCCCCTCCACTCCCACCCCTAATTGTACTCATGATAGGCATTCTACTTCTCTCATTCTTTAATATTGTCATGATAGTCATTGTGTAGTTAGTTCCCTCACAGTGTTCACCACTCTTGGTGGTGAGCTTTAAATTGTGAGCCCGTCCTTCTGGCTCTTCCGGTCCTTAACACTATTGTCACTGGGCCTTATTACAGTAATGTCTTTCATTTTTCTTAAAACCCATAGATGAGTGAGACCATTCTGCATTTTTCTCTCTCCCTCTGACTTATTTCACTCAACATAATAGATTCCATGTACATCCATGTATAGGAAAATGTCATGACTTCCTCTCTCCTGATGGTTGCAAAATATTCCATTGTGTATATGTACCACAAGTTCTTTAGCCATTCCTTTGTTGAAGGGCATCTTGGTTGTTTCCAGAGTCCAGCTATTGTAAATAGTGCTGCAATGAATATAGGTGTGAGAAAGAGATGTTTAAATTGTATTTTTGTGTTCCTAGGGCATATCCCTAGGAGTGGAATAGTTGAATCATGTGGGAGTTCAATTTCCAGTTTTTTGAGGAATCTCCATATTATTTCCATGAAGGCTGGACTAGATGGCATTTCCACCAGCAATGAATAAGAGTTCCTTTCTTGCCACATTCCCATCAGCACTGATTGTTCTTGTTCTTTTTGATGTGTGCCAATCTCTGTGGTGTGACATGGTACTTTAGATTCTGTAATCAGATTCTGTAAGCCAGATTTTTAATTCTCTAGATCATTTGAAAATTCCAATGAGGCCATAGCAGAATGAATAAAGTATAGGATAAGAAAAGCAAGAGATTTCTGTTGCTTGAGTCAAAAGGAATTTTGAGCTTAGTCATAGCTAAAATTGCCAATGTAGGGGCTGGCGAGGTGGCACTAGAGGTAAGGTGTCTGCTTTGCAAGCGCTAGCCAAGGAAAGATCATGACCGCGGTTGGATCCCCAGGCGTCCCATATGGTCCCCCCAAGCCAGGGGCAATTTCTAAGTGCTTAGCCAGGAGTAACCCCTGAGCATCAAACGGGTGTGGCCCGAAAAACCAAAAAATAAAAATAAAAATAAAAAAAATAAAATTGCCAATGTAAAAAATTTAAGTCAATAGTCTGAGCATAGTTTTAAATTAGATTGTGAGGTGGTAAGGTTTCCTTGGATCCCTAAAACAATGTGGAGAGAGCACAAAATTTCTGTGGCTGTTACACAACTAGAAATATATAGAAGATTGCACATACAGCATGCTCACAATTCTTAAAATTTGTATCCTCTAAATCAGCTGAAAACCCAGTTTTAAGTGTGTTTCATATTTGAGTCTCTATGTCACTTTTGAGACTAATTCAACAATCACTTTAGCACTGATAGAAATCAAGTTCAATTTTCATCCCCAAAGACCTCACAAAATTAAATTACCACCAGCATCAGGAATTTTGTCCCAAGATAATGACAGGCAAGCAAATCTGAGGCTTAGGGAAAGTGAGAGTTCAGAAAGGTGTTAATGTGAGAATCAATCCAAGAAACCCAGGGGAAAATAGCTAATTATAGCCAGTACAATTTACTTATGGAAAATCTAGGATTTCCTAAGTCCCTGGGTGTGACAGATTATTTTCCTAAAATATTAGCAACAATCCTTCCATTTACACGTGCTTTGTTAGAATATTGCTATTCTCTGCTCTCCAAATGAATGTAGGACACCCCCTTGAACAACACTAGATTATTATTTAGTCTGGATTATACAAATGTCATTCTCTCCATCTTATTCTCTTGGGATTCTCATTTTAGAACCTAAGTACCATGTTCTCAAGAAGCCTAGGCAGGTCCACAAGGAAAATTGTTTGCCCATATCCTTACTCTCCCCCCATATTTTTTTATATATTAAATGCTTCATTCTATTCTAATGATCTATTAGTCTTTTTGCTTTAATCATCACTGCCTTATAAAATGTTTCAAGCCTGTTAGAACAAGGTGCTACTCAACCTTCTTCCTCAAATTATATTTGCTAGCTTAAGCACTTCGGTGTCATCATCAAACATTAAAATATTATAATTACTTATTCATAAATAAATGTAAATATAGAGCATGAATTTCCAAGATCTGCTATAACATTATATATATACATATATGTACATCCATATTTTTGAAGGACAAGTAAATCCATAAGATATACAGATGCACACACATACTTTTCTGTGGTCTTTGTTACATAAGTGTTGGAAATCTCAATTTACCTATTTTCTAAAACAAAAAGATCACCTGCCTCAAAAACCTATTGGTTAAATTATTCTTAAGTGGTAACAAAATAGTTTGAAGGACCTCTGGCACTTTGAAGATGGTGAAAAAGCTGTAACCTTATAGATCAAAACCATAATGATGACACTGTTACAACCATGTTACCAAAATTACAAGAAATGTTTCTTAATGGAAGTTAAAATAAATTACCCTCTTGTAATAGCTTTATATAATTTAATGTTTTAAATTTTTATATTTTTTTAAATTTTGGATTTCAGCTTTCTCTAATAATCTAGTATTAAATCTTCCTTAGTATATACCTTTTTACTTTAGATATTACTTTAATAGTTTATCTTATTCATTTTCATCAGAACTACCATAATTACTCATCTTCCAAGATTATCTTAGCTATCTTACTGCCAGCCATGTGTAAGGTAAGTGGTCTATTGACTATACTGTTCTCCCAGTCCTAACCTATATTTATTTATTTATTTATTTATTTATTTATTTATTTATTTATTTATTTATTTATTTTTGCTTTTGGAATTACACCTGGTGACACTCAGGGGCTACTCCTGGCTATGCACGCAGAAATGGCTCCTGGCTTGGGGGACCAAATGGTACGCTGGGGGATCGCACCGTAGTCTGTCCTAAGCTAGCGCTGGCAAGGAAGCATTCCCGCTTTACGCCACCACTCCGGCCCCATTCCTAACCTAAATTGGGGATAAGTATACACCCATGAAACCATCACTGCCATCAAACTCATAAAATAAACTTTTTTTTTTTTTTGGTTTTGGGCCACACCCTGCCTCACTCAGTGGTTACTTTTGGCTCTGTACTCAGAAGTCAATTCTCGTAGGCTTGGAGGACCATACGGTATGCCAGGAATTGAACCCAGGTCACATACAAGACAAATACCCTGCCCACTGTGCTATAGCACAGTTCCCCTATAAACATTTTTTTTGAAATTTCTCTTGACCCTCCTATTTTTGTTGTAAAAACATTTAATTAAATATGAGAGTATATCTTATTCTTAAATATTTTATTAATAATATCCATTGTCAATACCAAGATAATAATATTAATATCTTATCATCTTATACTACAACTTCAAAGTATTTTAGTACAAAAATTCAAAATATTCAAAATAAAATATAGAATATAGTATTAATAGGTTCAATACAGACAGTTTGACTCCAGAACCTATGAATCTTGCATAACTGAAATTCTGTCCTTTAATCCAGGGCTTCTTAAACACTTTTTGTTTGTAATCCCTTTATACCCAAGAAATTCTTACATAACCCCAGGTGTTCAGGTATATAAAACAGGCATATAGATTGAATATTTTAAAAATAATAAATTTATTTTAAAATTGTTTATGTTACCCCATAAATTATACAGGGTCACAACCCACAATATGAGAAGCAAGGTTGTAATCAACATTTCCCATTTCCTTTTTCCCACAGTCCCTAGAAACTCCCATTCTCCTGTTTCTATGAATTTGATTATTTTAGACTCCATGAATTACCACAAGCATACATATTGTTTTTATGGGTCTGGCTTATTATATTTTGTAAAGTGCTGCCCAAGCCTGTTCATGTTGTCATAAAGCACATAACTTTCTTCTTTTTAAGGATCAATCAATATTCAATTGTATGTGTAGACCACATTTATCTATTTATCTGTTGGTGAATTGTTGGAGTATTGAAATAATGCTGCAATGAAAAAACAAAGAGAATACAAATGGTTCTTCAAGATTCTGAGTTCAATCATTTTGAATAATATCCAGAACTGGGAAATTAGATAATAGGTTTTATAACATTTATAACATTTTTTGTTAGATCAAGTATTTTATAAAAATATTTTATATATTTCATACTGTTTTCCATAACAGCTGTAACTATTTCCATTTCTACAAGGAATAAACAAGGGTTTAATTCTCCATATTTGCACAAATATTATATATTTCCTATAGTTATACTAACAAATATGATCATAAATAAGTATTTTTATTTTAATTTCCCACATGATTGTATTTTGCACCTTTTCATGTATTTTTACATGGAAATTATTTCTTTGGAAAAGTCATTTTTATTTGTATAAATGGAATTTAGAGAAATTCTTGCTTAGATTGATCTACTTTGTTCCTTTCTTATCTGATTATTTGATGGGTTTTTATTTGATATTTGTAGAATTGTTTATTCTAGATGTTTATTTCTTATAAGATATAGATTTGAAAATATTTCCTCCCATTCTCTCAATTGTCTTTCATTGTGTAATATTCTTTACCCTACAAAAAGTTAATATAATTATGCTTGGCTTTTTTATTGTTTGTATGTTTTTCATCTCTAAAATGTCATTGTCAAGACCAATATTAAATTGTAAAGTTTGACAATTATAGGTTGTAGAATGAATCTTTAAGTTACTTTTTTGTTTATAATTTTAGGTACAGGTAAAATTTTATTCTTTGCATCACCAGTATTTCTCCATATCGTTATTTTTTGTTTGTTTGTTTGTTTTGGTTTGGTTTGGTTTGGTTTTGGTTTTTGGGCCACACCCTGCAAAGCTCAGGGATTACTCCTGGCTCTTTGCTCTTTGTCCCTGGCAGGCTCGGGGGACCATATGGGATGCTGGGATGCCAGGAATCAAACCTGGATCCATCCCAGATCAGAAACATGCAAAGCATATGTCCTACCACTGTGTTATCACTCCAACTCCCATATCACTTATTTAAAAGATATTCTTTCTTCATTTTGTAAGCTTACTTCTCAATTAGTTGATGGTATACCCATGAATTTAATTCATAGCTCTCTATTCTTTTCCATTTGTTTCTGTATCTGCTTTTATGATAGTATCATACTTTTTATTTCTAAGTTATGAACTATAGTATAAAATAGAGACTTGTTGGGCTGGAGTGATGGCACAAGTAGTAAGGCATCTGTCTTGCACGCGATAGCCTAGGACAGACCCCGGTTCTATCCCCCAGTATCTCATATGGTCCCCCAAGCCCGGAGCGATTTCTGAGCACATAGCCAGGAGAAACCCCTGAGAGTCACCTGGTGTGACCCAAAAAACAAACAAACAAAAAATAGAGACATGTGATTCCACTAATTTAGTTTTCTTGCTAACAATTGTTAGGCAATGTAAAATTATACAAAGCTCCATATTAGTTTTAGAACCAAATATTTATTTTCTGTAAAATAGCCTTTAGATCCTTTCATGACACAAGATTTCTGGGTAAAATTAAGAAGTGCCACTATTAAAAAAGTTTTTTTTTAAGTAAAAAGGAAAGAAAAAGAAAGAAGGAAAGAAAGAAAGGAAGAAAAGAAAGAAAGAAAGAAAGAAAAAGAAAGAAAGAAAAAGAAAGAAAGAAAGAAAGAAAGAAAGAAAGAAAGAAAGAGAGAGAGAGAGAAAGAAAGAGTGAGGGAGGAAG